>NC_142110.1:28407710-28569793 GCF_056152115.1 Neolamprologus brichardi
TCTGAAGAAAGTATTGATGCTTTATGACCAACTTCCAAAACTATTTTCTGAATTTATGGTTTAATAAATTCAAAATTAGGAGACTTCAAACAAACATTTGGAGACAGATTCATGTTGGTTTTGTTGTCTTTATGGGAGCATACAGACACTTTATATCCACTGAATGTCGGTTGGACTAAAAATATTAGAATTTTGTTAAGTTTTAATAACTTTGACATTCTGTTTCCTTGCAACAAGATTTGTGTTACAAATGCTAAATAATTTGTTCTGAACAGTCTCTGACTGATATATACATTTGCAGTTTCACAATAAAAGCATGGGAAAAGTATCTCACTGTCAGTAGGAGTGCATAAACTTTTAATTTCCTCCGATGGACGGAGAAGCTTTCAGGCTGTAAATGCGACATTTTTCACATTTACAGTTAAAATGCAAAGTTTTTATGCACGCCGCTTGTGACTGCATGCATTATGTTGTGAGAGTAGACTTAACTCAGAAATTACATTTCAGAGTAAATAAAGTGAGGTTGAACTCACTGGTGCCAGGTACAGGCGTCGATGGCCTCGGCTCCGGTCTGCAGGAATCTGCAACAGTCACAAGAATTCATGGATAAATCAGCAGCGTCAGCTCAGTAATTAAGTTGTTTTCTGTCTTATTCCTGCAGACTGAAGCTCACATGTGAATCTGTAACTCAGTTAGAGCACAAAAATCAGCTGTTTCCCTTTAATAAAAAGTTTTAGGTTTGTCTGCATCGTTGGTATCTGAGAGACGTTAAAACATCAGATCAGATCAAAAAGCTGAAAACTTCAGAATCTGTCAGCTCATGACAGACGAGGAGCAGAGTGAATAAAATTCCTGAAAACAGAGAGAAATAAAGTAAAAAAAGTTCATTTTCTATTATGTGTCTTGTTTTCAAAAATTCATAACGCAAAATTTCATGTGAGGAAAAAAATTCATTGAAAAAAAAAAAAATAAATATATATATATATATATTTTTCCAAACATTTTATGTTCTTTTGTGTTGACAGCAGAAACTTTTCATGAGCAGTCTCTGTACGGTGACCTTTGACCTCTCACCCGTCCAGTAAGTCTACGTGGTGGTTTCTCGGCTGGCCAACGTCCGGCCCGTACAGCCCAGCATCTTGGTACAGTTTGGACTCTGACATCATCTTCCTGAGACGAATGAAGTCCAGCCCGAGCTGATGCCCATCCACCCGAATCCCGGCCTTCTTCTCAAAGCTGTTTGGCTCTGATTAGAGATCACTTTGATTAGAGATCATGTAAAGAAGAAAGGTGACTTCCTGTCTGAGCGTCACATGAAGGCGAGGAAGTGAAACTGAAACATTGGATAAGAAACCGCAGCGTTTCAGCGTTATGCCAGATATTATCACTGAAAGCAGAAAAAAGAAGAAGAAGGAGCCTGAGAAGATTTTACACTAACAGTGTCAGCCTGTTACTGATGCTCTGATTTATGGGTTTGATCAGGTGGTAGGAAACACACATCACTCTGAGCTGCATTTCAAAATAAAAGGCAGAATAAAGTCTGCAGGCCTAAATAAGCAGGTCACAGACTCAAGAAAAAACGCTGATTGAGGCTCTGTGATTATTGATTATCAGCTGATCAGAGAAGGAGTCGTACCGTTTCCGAGCTCCCAGAACATCCCATAATGTCTGGACTGGCAGTACTGCAGCAGCAGGGCAGCGTTGCTGTTGTTCCAGCTGTTGTCAGCCGTCCTCAGCAGAGCATTCAGGCCAAAGATGAGCTGGAAGCCAGAGCAGTTGGCGAAGGCATGCAGCTGGTCCACGGTGAGCTCTGAGAGGGAGACGACAGTCAGAGGACGGGTGGCATCTCCATGGCAACGCCTGACAGACATCAGGACTCACCTGTGAAGAAGAAGCTCCTGTATGTACTCAGCAGGTCCTCCTTCATCAGGACCAGCTTCTGCTTCGCCCAGTCGCACTTCAGACGCTCCTCCATCCACGGGGGTAGGAAAGTCTGATCACATGACTCACCTGGGAGTTTCAACGGTCACTATTTAAAAGCTTCAACACTTAAAAACTGAATAAGAAGAAAACGTCTCCAACCTGAACTTAGACTAAAAACAAAAGAATCACATGACACATTAAAAAAAACATTTCCTGTAAATAAAACAAAGAAATAAACATGTTCCAGATCAGTGTGATGTCAGAGAGGTCACAAGGTGATCGTGTTTACCTGCAGCGTCCTGAGGCTTCTCCCACTGTTGCCTCCTGTGAGGCTCAAACACCATGAAGTCCTGCCGCGTCCCCCCAAATCGCAGGAAGGCCGGACTCAGAGCTGCTGCAAGCGTCCTCATCCTTCGAGAGCTGCAGAGAAACCTCAGAGTCACTCCCATGATGCACTGCTACACTGACAGCAGCATGCAGTTCACATCAAAGAATGCTCAGAAATATTCGCAGGTCAAAGCACCGAAACCTGCTGGTTTTAAACGACCCCAGCTCTGTCTCACTTTGATCTTTGATCTGAAATCTAAGTTTTGAAATTATTTTGTTGTCACAACTCCTGAAGGATTACGAAGAATAACTCTGATGTCATAGTTTTTAAGTTGGTCAACCGTTTTGACTACAAACATGTGACTTTAACTTGATTTCCTTTCCCGGTTTTGAGACTTTGGAAATGATTTTACTCGTGACCTCTGACCTCTGGTTTCCACATGCAGAGATCTCTGCTGATTATCTCACATCTATCATGTTACTGAAACAGAAGGGATTTTGGAGCTCGAGTTTATTCCCGGAGCACAAACGTGTCGGATTCACAGAGAAACATGAATCTAAGTTTGGCTGTCAAGATTCAAAGTTCAAATTTACAGCAGTTTTATTTCAGATGATCAGGTTATGAGGGTCAGCGGGTTATGAGGGTTATTCTCAGATCTAAGAGTGTTTGTGGTTCTCGGGTGTGCTCCTGCTGAAACAGGAACTCTGGAAACAGAAGTGAAACCTGGATCGACTCAGGATCACCTTACTTCTCAATCCTTTAAACCTTTTAAATCAGGGGTTTTTTTGAAGTCCAAACTTGAACTGCAGGTGATGCTCACCTGGTCTGAGACTGCGGGAGGCGGAGCTAACAGGTTTCAGGTGAACTGACTCAGGATCAGATTTGAAAGTGAAACAAAAGTTTGAAAGTTTTGTTCCTTAGAGTTTTTGATTTTGTGACCTCTGACCTCCCGTCTGTTTTAACCCGTTGTTTCCTGTTTAACGGGACAATCGTCGGTGGATTAAGAGTCAAAGCTCACCTCAGTAGCCACACGAAGCTCTCCTGTGAAGCCAGACTCGCGTCGATGGTCACGGACAGAAAGCGCGGATCCACTCGTCGCAGAGGGGCCGACACGTCTACGCCCAAACCCAGACCGGGGTCCCGGTCCGGTTCCCCGGGGTGTCCATCAGGGAGCCGGGATCCTCCGGATACCAGAATCCCGGTGCAGCAGAGCTCGCACAGCAGCAGCGCGAGCCTCATGTCTGTCACACTTCCTGTTTCGCGTCCTCGTGCGCGCACACAGAACGACCGGGACCTCAAACCACGAACTTATATGCAGGTCCAACATTTCAGCAGGAATCACGAGAGACGACACACCATCAATCGATCAGTGATCAAAGACCTGAAATTAATATTCATCTAATAACGAGCCAGAAACCTGCGAACATGTTACCGTGACAGAAACACGCATGAACTGTCCCACGAATACAAAACTCAATAAAAATACATAATAATATTTAATGCTTAAAAAAACGAAACTATGACAAAAAGTCAAAAATTAAATTAAATATTAATAAAATGTCCCACAAACACATATGAGACCACAGCCCACAAACCAACACTAAATTAAATTATCAAAAGACTCAAATTTATGTCCTCAGAATTCATGATTTTTAAAAAACAAAAACCGTTTTAAATATTTTTATATTTAAAGACAAAAAAAAATCAGATGACCTAAAATGTAGATTAAAATGTCAAAAAATATGAACACATCTAAAGAACACCAAAATCTTCCAAATAAGAGAAAAATGTCAAAAATATATCATCAAAAATGGAAACAGTTCGACTTAACCAAACAAACTGAAATTAAAAATCAAATGAATCCACTGCAAATAAAAACAGATTACACATTTTTTATTTGATGACACACATGCTTTTATTTTGGTAGGTCAGCTGTCTGATGTAGCAGACAAATTATTTTCAGTTTCCAGAATAAATAAATGCCCAAAAAACACAGACAAAAAATAAAGTTTAAATATTTAATGTTTAAAATTTACTAAAATGAGAAAAGTCGCAGTAATGAGTCATTTTCTCAAAGCAGTGAACCATCAGGTGCAGGTCGCCCTCCATCAACTGACATATTCTGTGTGCGGTGGAGGTGAAGACATGATGATGTCATGGCAAAAACAGCTGACAGCTTCCTGCTGATGGCACCTGAGGTTGAGACAGACTCACTTGAGCTCACCTGACACACTCACACTGCTCAGGTGAAGCTGAAACCTTTAACGAGCAGAAAATGACCTTTAACGTTTCCTCGCGTGAAAAAACTACCTTCGTGTTCTCAGTGTGATAACAAGAAGTACAGACGACAAAATAAGAGCGCAATAAATGGCTGAAAGAAGGTGAGGAGAACAGGAAGTGAAGCTTCTGACACAGGCACGGCGAGGACATCCCAGTTACTTTAATAAGAAATGATGTCACAGTGAGATCAGAAGTGTTCAAAGAGGGTAGAACTCCTGAGAAGATGTCAGAGCTGTGGCAGGTCAGAGGGCAGCGCCAGCAGTTCATCCACTTCCTCCTGCAGAGCTGCGGCTTTCTCACTCACGAGCATCTGAAACAAAGAAACTGTCACAGTTAAACTCCCTGTTTCAGTGTTTCTTCACACTGTAATGTCATCAAACACAGAGAACGACTGTGAGTGTTGTCAGCTCCACAGAGCATCACATCAGTCATTTAACACCATCAGTACTCGCGCTGATTTCAGGTACGGTGATCAGCTCGTGTGGGTGTGATCTATGAGGACAGTCTCACCTTGGCCGAGGCCACGATCTGATTGGCCTGTTTCCTGTACAGGTTCTGGATGGCTGTGCAGAGAGCGGCTGGGTCGGCGTTCGCCAGGTGAGTCAGTGTCTTGTAGCCGGCAGCGTACAGCTGCTTTGCTCTCGACTGCAGGAAAAAAAAGAGGTGATGTCAGAGCTTCAGCTGAGGCAGAGGACATGGAGAAGCTATGGAGGCTCAGATGGTTCTCACTTAAAATCGTCGAAAAAAATTTTTTTCATGTTGAATAAAACTGTTCCCTTGATTCAGAAACGTCGAGCATGGGACACCTCAGGGTTGCGAGCGCCGCCCATTTCTCTTTAACCTGCTGACACGAACATCAGCAGCCCAGCACGTTCGCCGATGAGTCAGCGGTGACTGGGACAAAGGCGAAACATCTGGCAGAGGAGAGGTGGGATGGGCCGTGAGCCGAATAACAACCGCCCTGAACCACCTGCTCACGGAGGTGTCAGCAGCACTTACACTCTCTCAGAACCATTAACACATCACATTCAGCACAGGATGCACTTCCTGTAGCCAGTTTAAATATGTCTACAAAATAAAGTTCAAATAATCCTGAAACGTGACCTTTTAGTTTGAATGTCTCCAGAGTGAATCTGATTAATCAGGCTGGGTGGAATAAGCCGACATGAGAAACATCTGGCACCCTTCTGCAGCGTTTTTAAACCAAAATATAAAAAGTGATCTAAGAGGAGTTTAATAAATTGAAGTGTGAGGGAGCCGGATGCATCAGCGATCTTCAGAGAAGAAAGCTGTGGCCTGAATCCTTCTGAGCTTTCACGTCACAGTGAGATAAAGTAAAACTTTACAGCCATGATGGGACATTTAACACGTTAACATGACGGAGTGAAGACACAGAACCTGAACATTCTCCCTGACCTTCACTACCATCATCAGGTACACCTCCAGGGCTGCTTTCAGAAACATCAATAAAGAGAAGAAGAAGAAAGAATGGATGCTAACAGGATCAATGAAAGCTGACAGGAAGGAACTTAAAGCTGTAATAACCCTTTTACAAATCAAAACCTGAGCTGAGGTGGAAGATGGTGTTCATGTGATCAGTAACTGCTGAAATGGTCCACAAACTCACGTGTTTATTACATAGACATGGGAGTGTACTGGAGCTCTAATGTGCACTTGGGCAGGAAGTAGAATCGAGTGACAGCAGAGGATGCGAGTGCTGATGCGTTGACGTGCGCTGAGCAGAGAGAAGAAAAATGTCACAAAATAACAGAATACGTTTTTTTTTTGTAAACCCTCCAAGCAGACAACAGGCTGATGATGTCATCACCCCGAACTGTGACGGTGCGGAAACTCATCACTCTTAACGTGTTTCAATGATGTCACACGAGCACACAGTAAGAAAAGGATGCAGGAGGAGAAAAAGAAAAAGAAGAAGAAGAAAGCAGGTGAAGGAGGTGTCTCACCTCCAGGACTCCGGCCACCTCCATCAGAGGGACAAGCTCCGCCTTCACGCAGTAACTGAGGCGCCGCGTCAGCTCGGCGAGCAGCGCTCTGAACGGCCAGAACTCCTCGAGCTCCTGAGACACAGAAACCTCAGAGCATCACCATCTCACCTGAGACACACCTGCTGGCTCACCTTCAGCCTGCCCATTTTGGTATGACCTCTGGGTAAACTCCAGTGGTACCTCAGCAAAGTGCAGCACACAGGAGCAGAAGGCAGAGGCGGAGCCAAGCAGCGTCTGCACGAAGCCACGGCTCAGCTGAAAACGCTCGGAGACGCTCCAGACGTCCGTTTCCTTCAGCAACGAGAAGAGAACAAGGGCAAGGTACATCCTCCTCACCGCCGCCAAGTTCACGCCCTGAAACAAACAGAGCACGCTGCTGAGCGGGGAGGGGGAGTGGGGGGGCTCAATCACAAAGTTCAGAGAGCAAAAAGATTATGACATCATCATAATCTGCCTTCATCACCTGCACCACTTGTCAGGTCAAATTCAAAGATCACACTTGTCATATCCAGCGTTCATGGAGCAGGCGGACCAGGCTGAACTCTAGTCATGATTTTCGATGTTAGTAAGTTTCAGTGAAACGATTAAACTGACGTCACAACAACCTGCAGCAGAAACGATGGCGTCAGGTCGCCACTTGCCTCCTTTGAGAAAGGCGCGTCTGTGACCCTCAACAGGAAGTGACTCTGTTTCTACTTCCCCCTCCGACGTGTCTTTCCTGTGTCATTATTATTCACAGTTGCCGGCTCGTGCTTCACGTCTGTCTCTGCTTCTCATTTTTACTTCCTCACCATTTAAAGGAGCTTGTGGAAAAAAGTCACGACCTTTAACCTTTCGATTTGTGCCATGCAAACAACATTAACATTTCCTATTTTTAAGGTGCAAACATCCACCTCTGGAGGGTGGAGCTGGAGTAAGGGAACGGCCTGAGTCTCTCACATCACAAGGGTTGGGTATCATCACCAATTTCTATAATCGATTCGATTCAATTTTGACTCAGACAGTCAGAAATATTATAATTCTGATCATTTGTCAGTACTGACACTCGTGAGATGCCTTTGTGTCAAAGTAACTGAGGATAAAACACAGAAAAACATGATGGAGATTTTCCCGGCCTGTCTTTTTATAGCAATAACTGCCTTAAAAATATTCTGCAGTAGAACAAAAACGGAAGAAAACCATGAATCAACATATGAACATTACCCGACGCTACTGAAGTGATGTAGAGCAAAGTCATAGAGGTTTAATTAGAGACATAGAAGCGTTTTGCAATTTGGCATCATTTGTAAAATTTTACATTTCTTTGGTATTGAACAGCAGAAATTAGGCTTTCTTGTTGGATGTTATCATCCAACATCAAAAAACAAACAAAAAAACAGAGGCTGACAGCGCTGTAAATGACAGTAGACTGGTACGTAATAAGCAATAATAAAGTAATAATAATGTAGTAATGTAATAAATAATGCAGAAAACAGATTTTTGATGGTAAACTGCTCTTGAAATACAGGGGGGGGGGGAGTGTGATTTTATCGTGGTGGAAGCAAAACAGCAAAAATAAGAGAGAATTCATAACAATGTGAAGTGTACTTTGGATCTTCTTTTGCTGCTGGTTCAGTGAATTTTGGTCAGAGTGACAAAACCTCCAGCTTCAGAATCTGTGAGATGTCTGCTTTCAGCACCAACGGCTTGTCAGTGCTTTGTGGTTACGTCTTTAGTCAAGTTAAAATCAATTTGAATCGGAAAATCGATTTTTTTAAACCCACCCCTACACATCACACCAGAGCTCGGCAGTTCAAAACTAATCTGGCAAGATTAAGCCCGTCAGATCAGATCAGATCAGACCCTGAAATCCAGCAGTTGAAAGGGAAAACAGGATTGCATGATCAGATTAAATGAGAGGAGCCAATACAGCTTTTTTAAAAAACAAAAAACAAATTCAGATCAAAAACTCTTGTTGCTTATTGGAACAGGATCAGGATTACTGTGATTCCAGCAGAGGGCTGGATTCAGGCTGGAAACATGAAATAAAAACTCCAGAGTTAATCAAACAAGAAAACTAGAACTGATAGATGGTGCTACAAACTGCATTACACTGTGTATTAAATACTATATTAACATAATAATATATTTTCATACAGTGATGATTATTTATGGAGCACTGTATTTATACATGTGATATACATGTATAAATATTCAGGCGTTTTGCGTTTTTATTTCATTAAATTTAAAGCTATGAGATCTACATTAAACTGAGCTGTGTGCTATGAATGAAGAATACCATCACAGTATAGAACAGTTTAATCAATGCTCTTGATGTTTGCTGCCCTCTGCTGGTCATGTTTTACATGCTTTTACTTCAGGGGAGTAAAAGCATGACGACAGTGCACAAAGTTGCTTCCTGTTTCCAACCTGCTTTGCTTGCGTAAGAGCAGCATCTCTTACTTTTGGTTTTTGTGGTCGTGCAGTTGTTTATGGTAAATGGCCTGCATTTGTATAGCACTTTACTTAGTCCCTAAAGACTCCAAAGCGCTTTACATAACCAATCATCCACCCATTCACACACACATTCACACACTGGTGACGGCAAGCTGTGCTGCCCTGGGGCGCACACAGAGGCCAGGCTGCCGCCGGGCCCTCTGACCACCAGTAGGCAAACATGGGGTTAGTATCTTGCCCAAGGATATTTGGCATGCAGCCAGGAGGGCATGCAGCCTGGGATCGAACTACCAACCTTCTGATTAGTGGCTGACCTGCTCTGCCACCTGAGCTACAGCCACCCCAGTTGTTTATTTCATGCAGCATTTGTATAAAAGAATTTTAAAGGTTGTGGATAAAATAATGAATTGGTGCTGATGAAATAGCTCTTAGTAAAATTAAAATAGTTAAGGCTCTTTTATGTTGGTGAATTTGGTGCCTGCCGCCCAGGTAAAGTATTGCTGATCCAGATTTGGTAAAGTCATCCAGTTTTTTTTTTTTGTTTCGTTTTTTTTTAAAAACTGGATTAGGAGAAACAGCAGCACTCTGTGAGATTTCACAGTGAAGCTGGATGTTTTTATCCTGTACTGAAGCTTTAATCTGTGTGGAAGCGTTCAGCGCGTTTTAATCTGAGCTTCTAACAGACCTCCAAACCTGCGGCCACACATCACATATCCAGATGCTTCCTCCATCACTCTGCGTTCACCTGCGCAGCTTCTGGTCTTCATCTTTGATTTCATGGATGCGTGTTCGTGTTTGTGATTCTCTCTTTACAGTCAGGTTCGAGTACATTTCACAGGTCATGTCTCAAAAACAATGAAATAAAACCTAAACATCTCGAGCATTAAATCTGTGGTCTGAACTTTCTTACCTTCTTTACTGTCTGTCCTGCAGCTTTTCTTGCCACGAAACTCTCAGGCACGCCAACAGCAGCTGACATCTTCTGCTCAGCCACAGACAACAGTGTGAACTGCAGATGAGGAAGACGAAGCAGAGAGCAGCTTGTGAGAGATGTGAGGAGGAGGAGGCGGCCAAGAGGCTCTGAGGCAGGCTCTGCTTACCTGCCTGAAGAAGATCATCCAGTCAGGTTTGCACTGATCAATCAGGTCGTACGGGGTCACCAGGTAGACCAGGTGCAGGTAGCTGTTGAGCAGCAGAGACTCCAGGCCTTTGGAGAGGTCTTTGTAGAGGACCTCAGCGTAGGTCAGATCCACCGAGGCTGAAGAACACCAGGAATGCTTTAATTCATCATCACGAATCATAACAGCTACAGACACACAAAACTACACCATCACAGTTTTCTGACCTTACAAAAGGATCTTTGAAACTTTATTTAAGCCCAATGAATCAAAACATCTGAAAACAGTGGAACCAGACTGGGACCACGGTGGGACCACACTGGGACACGAGTTTACCCTGTTCAGGATCTTTGGTGGCCGGCCCAGACTAAAATGACCCTATCTGTTTTAACTCCTCCTCCTTGAAATCAACTGTCTTCTTATTGGCTACCCCTCATGAACATAAGTGGGTGCGTCTTGTGTGTCTGAGATGACCATATTAGGGATTTCCCTCGCTATAACATCATGCAGAGCCAACAGGAGCAAAACTCTGTAACTCTGTGTTCATTGTTGATTTTCAGAATCATGATTAAACATGACGTCCTGAGTCACGTGACAGGAAGTAAGGAGTCCTACAGGTATGCCGAGGGTACCTTTGTACGTAGCCTTTCCCAGCTTGGTGACCCGCAGACTCTGACTGTGCGAGTCTACTGTGATGAGCTCTTTCTCCTTCAGGACATCCACGCACTGCTGCACTGCCTCCAGCAGGCTCCTCCCCACACACAGCTGCTGCCACTGCACAAACAGCAGCGTTCCCTGCAAGAAGTCCTGCAGCTGCTCCACGGATGATGTGATCTGCAGAAACCACGAGACATAAGGACAATAGCACCAGTTGAATCAGGCTGTGATCTGATTATTTTAAAAAAAATATTGATCAGGCATCCTGATTGGCCAGTTCAGCAACAAAAACAAGGATATATGGGAATATTTGGATCCATTATATTCCGTGAACTGAATATTTTGAAGCTTGTGTTCATTAGACAATGTTGCCATCAGTGACACAAACCAAAATAAAACAAAAACCTAGAATTAGCTAGAATGAACCAGAATTACCGACAGATTCACTGATACAGAAAAATCAGCTGCTTCTTTATAAACCACTAATTCAGTTTAGTTTTTCAAAATACAAGTGAAAATAAAGTCAGACCCCCCAGAGAGTTACCATTTGATATTAAATAATGATGCAGAGATAAAAGAGATTAGCGCCTGCTGGCTAATCTGCTCGGATTTGGAGTGAATTAGAAGGATTTACGTTTAATCCAATGAGGGACAGGACGAGGCTTAGGAGGCCTTTTCCATCATCGTGCATCAGGTTGCTGTAACAGCTCTCCATCGGCGCACACACAAGTGTTTTAGCCTGAAATCACACAAAAGCAGAATTATCTGACATCTGTTAGTTTAACTGAATGCTTTTATTTTGTCATAACTCACAGGAAATGGATCAGATTGTTTTGGCAGGAGTCGGAGGTGGTGGAGAAGTCATGAAGAGTTATTGTTATGTTATTATATCCACCTTAATTTTATTGTTTTTAACACATTACCAGGGCTGGACTGGCCATCGGGCATACCAGGTATTTTCCCAGTGGGCTGCTCGTGATTTTTCGTTTTCATGGGCCGATGGGGTTTTATTTCTTTTATTTTTTTAACGGTATAAATGAATGGTGGTGGATTAGCCAGTTGGTCATGATTGACTCTGGGCTGGACCAATTACAGCCGAGGAGGTCAAACTTGAGGTTGAGGTACCTTGAGGTGAAAAGGTACGCGATTTGTGCCGTACTACTTCAGCTAGAAAGTTGCTAATTCAATCATGAAACTGATCAATGATCGGCTTTTCCCTCTGCGCCAGAAACAGAAACCAGCGGAGGTCACACTAAACAGCAGCACGTTTAAGCTTGATCAGCTGTTTTTAGAATTTATTTAATATTAATTTCTAGTATCAGCTGATGTTTGCTGGAGCCACAGCTGTAAAAGCTGCTGGTCATTATGTCGGTTTGGTTATCTGGTGAGAGGGAAACATGAAGATGAAACCAGGAGATGTCCTTACTGAATCATCAGAGCTGAACAGTTGATGGAGAAACAGGTTTACCTTTGAGGTGACATGAATGAGTTGAAGGGAAGTTATGAACTGTTTCTAAGAGACAACACCAGGATCCTTTTTTTTACGTAGCTGACAGCTGGTAACTGTGCAGGGGCGGATCTAGCAAAGTTTTGCCAGGGGGCCAGGTAGGGCATTAACAGGGAAAGGGGGACACAAAGAAATACTTTTCTTTCTTATTCTCATTTAAAATGTCTAGCTTTTAATAAATAATTATCTGAATCTTACAACCAAATTTTTCATCTGATGTAAAATGTATAGAAATCCATTATTGTATTTAGTAAATATTAAGTCTAGTATATACCCTAGTAAGTTATAGTATTCTTTCCTTTGGGAAGGTACCATCTGTGCAGTCTGCAATTCTGCTGAAGAAATGTTGAATCTATTTAATTACTGGAGAAAAATAATAGATTTCTGTGCATTTGTTTTATACGTGCATTAAATTAAAATCGGTTTTGTCAGTTAAGCATCTTGAGGCAGAGGGTGGGGGAGTGGTTCCCTATTTTTTTCCTTTTCTTTTTTTGCTGGGAGTTGGCAACCCTATTAGTTAGTTATATGTAATTATAAATTAGGTTGCTTTATATTTTTGCTAAGTACTGTTTAGAATACCAGAATAGGGAAGATGGTGTAGGTTTAAGTTCATTATAAAGGCTTTATGGCTTTTCCCATAATACCATAGTGGGCCGGTTGTCCCAGTCCAACCCTGCACATTACAGAGGTTTCTGTGCAGCTGCTGACCTCAAATAAACACACACAAAGATTTAATAAAGCTTTTAAACCTTTTAACTCTTTGAATTTAACGTTTCTTTGTTTTTTTAAAAACCTAAAACAGATTTTATGCCTGCAGATCTGTATTTCAGATATTTGAGGATTTAAAAAAGTATTTTGACATAATATTGTTGGAAAGCTTCAGTTTTTAGGCTCACTGTTTTTAATCAGACATCGGTTTGAGTCCCTCATGGCTCTAGTTACCATGTTCCTGTCCTTCTCCTGCAGGATCAGGATGCTCTCGCCCACCGAGTCGATCCCCGCTCGGCCGGCTCGTCCCACCATCTGCTTGTACTGGCTCCTCTTCAGGAAGTCCGTGGCCATGTACGGCGAGCGCAGGATCACTCTGTGTGCAAACAGAGGTCAAACAGAGGTTAGATCATTTCAGCAGCAGCAAATGTGCATAAGCTTTGATATGTACACATGAACACGCAGGTGAGCTCCTGACTACTGTGACAGGAAGGGGAAAACGCTGTTTAATGAGCAGCTCACCTGCGAGCAGGTAGGTTGATCCCTGCAGCTAGGGTGGAGGTGCAGGTGAGGAGGCAGAGGACCCCGCTGGAGTAGGCCTCCTCCACCAGTTTCCTCTCCTCGGATGTCAGCCCGCTGTGGTGGTACGCCACGCCATACGGCACAGTGACCTTTAACACCGGGCACAACGAGCCATTCCCGCTGTCCCGCAGCTCCCTGAGGAGGACGCCCTTCTCCTCCTCGCGGTGCCGCAAAAAGTCCCTGAAAGAGTCGAGAAAGGTTTCTGAGTCAGTGATCGGCATGGGCGGCAGAGTGGGAGGAGTCACCCGGTGGCTGCTGCTCACTCTTTCAGATATTTGCAGATCATCGCCGCCACATTCTCGCAGTTCTTCTTGGTGGGACAGAAGAGCACACATGAGTGCGCTGGGATGACCTCGGTCACCAGAGCGATGATGTGATCCGGGTCGATCTTCTGCATCGTGCTCGAGTACTGCAGGAAAGAGAAAGACCAAGCACCACGGAAACGAAAAAGGAGGATATTAAACTTTCATTTACTGCAGGAAAAATGTCTCCTGTACCTATTAATGTGGCCACGGCGTGTTGGTGTGATCCTCCACTGTATTGTTAGAGTTAATTATGTTTTTTACTTACTTTAAAGTTGAGAAGACGTGAGAACCTGAAGCAGTTCTCTTCTTTTGGGTCCACCTCGTAGATGGTGTCGTGCAGTTTGACAAATTCCTTCAGCTGAACCTGGAAAAAATAAAAATAAAATAAATCACAGAGCGCCAATTTACCCAAACTCCCAAAGTGAGTTTAAAAGACAGGAAGAAGCCCTGCTGATAGAAACCACCAGCTCATCCACATCCATTTTCATATGTGCAGCTGATAAGTCGTGACTAATTCTGAGAGTTGCATTTGCATGACACACAGACCTGATTTTAGTTAATGAGCAACTTTAACAACGCTCAGTGAGCCCCTCAAACAGCTGCTCAGTGTTAGGAACTGTTTTCAGCGGTGGACTAATCTGTTTGTTATGCTCGAGCAAGTCCTTGTGGAAGCAGGAAGTTAGGGTCAGTGTTCACTCGAGGGTTTTATAAGGTTCGGGTGCAGCTTTGAGTCAATCACTTACAGGCCTGAAGTTGTTCGTGTAATTTTCAGCCCTCAGAAACGTCTGCAGGTCTTTGATATTCCCCAGAGTGGCGCTCATTCCTATTATCTGTGTTGTTTCTGGAAAAAGAAAAAGAAAAAGAACCCAAAAGCAAGAAGTTTGTTTTTAACTTAAGGCTGGATTGAGTTATGGAGACTATAAGAAGACACTTACTGCTCACATATTGAACTTTGGCCAGAGTCATTTCTATAATGGCCCCTCTGCTGCCGTCACCCAGCATGTGAAGCTGCAGAAGAAACATAATCTCAGTTAAATGTTCTCCAGCCGTATAAAACCTTTCATCCAAAGTGGGAGGTACCTCATCAACCACCACCAGTCCAAGGTTATCCAGCCTGCTGCTCTCTATCAGAGAGTTGACGAGGCTGTGAGCCTTCTCTATGGTTGCGATGTAAAGGGATGTCTTGTTTCTTCTCTTCACGGGAGGAAACCTGCCCTTGCTGCCAGCGTACTCCTCCACCATGAAGTCCAGCTCCAGACCAAAGCTTGCTAAACCACGCACCTGGAAAAGTGAAAAGTACTTCCCAATAGTTCAAAACGAAGGCTCTCTGAAAGGTGTCCCACAAGGCTCTAGTTTTGATCCTCTTTTATTTCTTATGAACATAAATATGATAATGATATGATTAGAAATGGAAATTGAGAGTAGTAGTGCAATTCCTTGGAATCGTTAATCTGCCTGCCTATGGATCCTGCTTATCAGTTCTTGCACTCTCACTACAATCAGCTGATTTCAATTTGTGTGCCAGAGGAAAATAGTGGTGCAGTCTTCAGTGTGGACATGGACATGACTTTTATTTTTATTGCACAAAAGGATTAGAGTGTGATGGTGAAGTGGAGACTGCTCCAGGACAGAAAAAACGGCATCATACTGTTAACACAACTTCAGCTCTTCACAAGCACCTGCACAGATAGCATGCTAACACTAAGCTAGCCAAGAGCCCAGAGCGATTTTAAAGCTGAGTGAATGCTGACCCCAGACCAGCACCGTGATAAAATGAATTGTCATTTGTGTTGAAGACAGCCATTGCTGAACTTAAACTGGTAACAAACTGATAAGCAGTCAGGCCCGTTTCTACCTGTTCATGTTTCTAAAGTGGGATAGAATCACCATGACAACTGCTTTAACCTCCTAAGACTCGAACTCTTCCATGGCATGCATTTTTAATTTATCTTTAATATTTGGGCTGATTGGGACCTGATGAATGTAAAAACAAAGAATTACCAGATTTTTTTTTTACTGATTTTTGTTTCTAAGAAAAATGAGATCCACATATGAGGATATTTGTTTAAAATTTCGATAGAACAGTAGTAGTATAATGTCCTCGTAAGCAACGTTCCCTCTAAGCTGCGCGCGTGCGCAATTGCGCACTGCTGGCACGGTCTCTGCGCAGAAAAAATCTGCGTTGCGCACAAAAAAAATCTAACCTGAATTGAAATTAAAGTAAATACGATAACAATTCTGTTTTGCAGTGTTAGTCAGTAAGTGACTGGCTGCTCCAGTATGGGATTAGAACGATGCCACCTTATTCCATAGTTCAGCCAATCACGCGATTCACATTCGTATATATGCAGCTAATCAACGTTGTTGACAGGCTATGACAGCGTCCTTATGTGCCCACACCGGTGTTTTAGCTAGCAAAGCAGCTGATGAGGAGTGAAGCCACGTTAATGACAACATGGACAACCTTTGGAGATGTGAGCAGGACAGACGGAACAATTGACGGAAAAAGTGTGGACTTTATACCAGTTTTTAAATTGTGTTGATAGGCCACGTAAAACCAGAGTTATGATAAAAAATATATGCAATGTAACGTTCTGCATTACTTTTAAGAAAAGTGCTCAGTGTAATAACTTTTTTACTTTACTTTTTTGAGTAATGACCCCAACACTGATCACAACAAAGAGAGAAAATACCTCCAACATGCACAAACTTTTGACCACACTGCATGTAATTAATTTGCATGAATGTAATGTCTTTGATATGGTGCTTAAAGATGGTGGTGACTCTCAAAGTGGAGCCAATGAGAATCGATAAGGAAATCGATAATCCACACTACCATGGCAGTTCGTATCACCCCACAGTGCTCTATTTCTGATTTTTATTTGTATTTCTTCTAAGTGTAAATTAAAATTTATGCTTAGAAGAAGTTTTATGAAGTTTTATCATTTTATATTTTAAGTCAAAGCTTGTTATCCCACACAACCAGAAAGTCATTACTTCTACTCCTCTTTTATTCCATAAACACAAATATTATTATCCTCTGATGTCAAGTTTTATGCAGATGATATACTTTTATATCTGAGACCAAAAGCTAACTAACCATTTGCTCGTGTTCAGGAGTGAGAGTAACATCAACAATAATCCAGTCCAGTCTGAACGTTTCCCTACAGAACATTAAACAACATCGATTAATTTTACTCATTTGCCTATTACCCATTAGCAACTCAGTAGCATCTACTAGCATTTATGCATTCTGTTGACAAAACAGACTTTTCTGATATGTTTTGATGTTCTGTGGTTTCTGTACCTTCTCCTGCACCAGCGATATGTAGGGCAAGATGAACAGACAGTCCTTCCTCCTGCACAGCAGTTCTCTGAGGATAAGGATCTCTGCCACTAGAGTTTTCCCACCACTGGTGGGAAGAGAGTAGATCAGATTCTTCCTCTGCTGAACACAGTCCAAGTTCAGACACGTCTGCTGCCAGTCTGAAAAAAACCAAAAAAACAAAACCGGTTGTAAATGTCTTCACTTGACTTATTCTGTGCAGAAACTACAATATTTCAATTTTATTGTGATATACAAAAATCTCACCATACAAACTCTGGATTCCTCTCAGTTTAAACATCAGCTCCTTCACTTTGCTTGGAAGCCCAAAGAATGGCCCAAGGTCAGGCATGTCAGCAGAGACAGTCTCCATGGCCTGCATGGCGACGTTTATCTCCTCAGAAACCACCGCCTCCTTCAGCATCGCTGTCCGTGAAACGGCAGAAGGAGCCGCTGCGTTGCCAAGCATCGTCCTCTTCAGCTGGTCGGCAACACTCCTCCTCGTTCCGGCTGGTCTCCTGGGTGGACCCTCTCCGTTTGCTAGTCCTCTGAAAGGTGTTGAGGTTTTGTCTCTGTCCTGGAGTCGGCTTCTCTTCGCCTTCTCCTGAACTTCCTCCTGAAACTGCAGCTGGCTGGCCGGTAGGTCCTCGAAGGGTTCATCTCCAAGGCCGTCCAGGATGGAGTCTGAGAGGACATCCTCGTCTTCTGGTTGTTGCTCCACCCCTCGAAGCCTTTCATTTTGCTCGGCATCATCCAGTTTTGCCAGGACAGACGAATCCCCTAAGATGCTGTCATAGTCGCCGAATAAATCCTCGCTGTCGCTGCAGTACTGCCAAGAAAAAAGAATACCACCAGCGTGGACTTCAAACAGGTTATTAATCGATCAGGGCATCATTTTTCTTTCTGCCAGTGAAAGGCTGATTACTCTATGACAGTGGTTCTTAACCTTGTTGGAGGTACCGAACCCCACCAGTTTCATATGTGCATTCACTGAACCCCTCTTTAGTGAAAAATAAAATGTGATTTTTTTACTGGTGCACAAAATGAGCCATGCATGTCATGGCGGAGGCTCTGCCGAACCCCTGAGACCGACTCACCGAACCCCTAGGGTTCGATCGAACCCAGGTTAAGAACCACTGCTCTATGACCAACTGAGTCATTAAACACATCGGGGAGGTGTTCCCTGAGCTCAGAGATTAGGTGGGGAGGAGGCTCATTTTCTCACAGACTTCAATGCAATCAGACTTGAGGAGAGTCGCCCCCTGCTGGTCAATATGCAAGATGTACCTCCACAGCTCTGCTTTCAGCCATGATGCTGCTGATCCTCCTGTTGGAGTTGCATACCGGGGAACAGACAGCCCCTCCCCTCGTCCTGGCAGGTGTCAGGTGGGCTTTCAGGTGGTCTCTCGCCCTCTTCCTCTGACAGACTCGTTTTATTTTGACTTCCAGCCTTCCATAGTTCATCCCTGTGAGCGCAGACCCCTGCGGCTACATGTGAAACACAATAAACATCTTATAGTTCTCGCATACTTCACTAACCTGCTGCTGCAGCCATTTAAACGCCACCTTAAACAAGTTGACGTTAAATGATGAGACCTAAAAACACCAAAGAACCCACACAGGCTCAGTGAGCAGCTAGCTAGCAAGCGCCGGCATTCAGTTACAAAAACTACAAATTAATCACAAACAAGCTCAAATAAATAAAAGTGTGTCGTGTCCATGGAATAACTTTTAACACCACCAGTAATAATTAACGTTCACTAAACGCGCATCTACAGCAGCTCAGCGAATCCTTCATTCAAAATAACTATCATTAATCCTGGAGTGAGAGAGAAATGCCACCATCACTTCCGCTTTCGGTTTACTGAGGCGCCAACTCTTAGTTACAGTCGTTCAAAAAGTGTCAAAACGTGCATTTAAACATCTCGATTAGCTTTTAAATGCTAAAAATTTAAGTCTTATCAAACCTTAATAATTAGACGCCTTGGATGAAAAATTGAGTTTCGACTGAAAACGGGTTAAGTCTGTTTTGAAACGGTAATTAGATGTGATGTTTGTCGCTCGGATAGTTTAGGAGTTTTAGGACAGCTGTACGTGGTTTCAGTCACGTTTCAATGACAAACTGCAACACCGCTTTAATAGCAAGCTAACAAGTGGCACAAACTAAAGCTAATCTGAGGCTTAGGGCTGCTTTTCCTAAGACTTTATGTGTTCTGGGTGATTTCTATCTTGATTTGGTTTATCTTTGAAATGAGCAACGATTAAACCTTTCCGTAAAAAAATCTAAGCGAAGCGTTATATCTCATTAATATTAAACATTTAGATTGTGGTAATCCGTGAAATATTAAAAACAGACAGAATACTTCTTTTAGGTTTATATTTTAAATTTAGTTTGACATCGTCCAGTCACAGTATATATCCAAGTCACAAACAGTCTTTGCGGAAGTGGTCGGAAGTATTTCTCAGTTGCAGCGGAAGCGGTTTCTGTCCCGTGTTAGGTCAACATGTTGTGTCTGAGGGAGTTGCAGAGGTGGAAACCTGTCTTATGTCGTTATGGAAACACAGGTGAGTCGTGCGTAACACGTTAAATACAAAAATATAAGTTTAACTCCAATCCTTCTGGTGCAAATGCTAACTCTAGCCGTGCTGCTTCCGTGCAGGTGTGCGGAGCTTCGCGGTCGCAGCAGATGAAGCCGGACGGACGGAGGGCGGGGTGGGTGCTGAGTGCAGGCTGATGGATGCTCGCCGTTGATTTCAGTTTGGTTATGAAGATTTGTTTGTGTTTTTCAGCTGGTGAACATGGAGAACCCGTACAGAGAGCCCCAGAAGGGTTGCGTCCTCTGTGACGTCACAGTGGACTTTAAAAACATCCAGGTGAGTCAAACGGGAAGAAACAGCTCTCCACCACAGATTAAATAATGAGAAACGCGCTGAGTGAGATTATTGTCAGAATATCTGTGACCGGGAAGATTATAATCAGCTTATCAGAAACCAGGCCTTCACCTCTGACTGACCTTTGCGCTTGGGTGCACACCTGAAGCAGCAGCTCTGCTCCTCCAGGTGTGTGACAGGATCTCCTGATCCCAAGTCAGACTGAGTCTCAGTCATGGATTAATCTGAGTTTGTCGCCCTGCAGCTGCTCTCTCAGTTCATCTCGCCGCACACGGGCAGGATCTATGGCCGCCACATCACAGGTGAGTCTTCGCCCGAAACAGGTCATCTGGATTAAATCATCTTCAGGTTGGGTCACACCTCCTTCTGTTTTTCAGGTTTATGCGGAAGGAAACAGAAAGAAGTGTCGAAGGCGATAAAGAAGGCTCAGTCCATGGGTACGTTCACAGCATCTTAACTTTCAATTCTTCTGTTTCATCATTTGATTTTTTTGCTGTCATAATCTCAACATTAATCCCAATTTTTGTAGGATGTTTTTAGACTAAATTTTTTAATTTTGACACAAAACTTTTGGCTAATTACTGGCTTTTTCCATCCAGAACTTGAATCTATATTTTGTCTTCACATTGACTTTTTAGTAAATTAATATTTGATGACCCAATTAATGAACTGCTTTATTGCATTTTTCCTCCTTTTCATATTTTTGCCTTTTAACAAATATAATCCAAACATTCCCATTTTCGCCACATTTCTAACATAATTATATAAGAAGCGTTTCCCTCTGAGCTGAGCTACAGACGTGAGCCGTTAATATAAACTTTTGTTTGCAGGTTTTATGTCAGTGACGCACAAACATCCACAGTTCATGAAGGACCCTAACATCTGTGGAATCAAACATCTGGATTAGTGTGAAACATCTGTGTGTCTGTGTAAATAAAGTTTCTCTGCTGTCAGTTTGCTGTCGGTGAATTTCTTAGGCCAAAGCGTCAAACATGAAGCGTGTCCTCATCAGAGTAAACACCTCTGCACGGTTTCTTAATGTGAAGGAGTTTAAACACTTTAAAAACACTTGCTAATTTATTTATTTTAATTTGGACCTTCTGAAAACTGAAAGGTTGTGACATCATCTGAAGACCTTCAAACATCACACTAAACAGAATCTATAAAATATTCTATCTATAAAATAATGACTGAAATATTATTTTCCTAGATTCTCTTTTAAAGTTTGTGTCACTAGAGTTTAAAACAAAGAAAATGCGTGAACTAACGTGACCCGGGCTCTCTGAAGTCCCGTCGCCTCGTACAGAGCCGGTAAAACCCAGAAGGTTCGCACACGGTCAGACCTTTAATGGAACGCACGCTTCATCCTTTACAGTGAAAAATAAAACTCAGTGTGAAACAGTTTCTTTGTGAGCGTGAGATCAACTGAAGGTCAGGCAAAAACTTTGGAACCAAAGAAAAGGTAAAAACCCAATGACTCTAAAACCGAACATCTGGAACAAACACCAAATTGTCACAGCTGGAAGCCTAAATCAAACCAGTCCTCCATCTGAGCGTGAAGAGTCTGAACTTTACACCTGCTCAGCTAAAAAGAACCACTGCTGTCCTTTTTTGAAACAAACTTTATCAATAACTTCTTTTAAACAGACCGGTTCCAAAAACATCCGACAGAACTTGGATACATCCTGGACTCAGCTCTTGCTCCTCCTGCGTTTCCTCTCCTTCTCTGGCAGCATTTCCCTCAACCTTTTACGGTAGTTTGTTGCGCTCGGCGGCGCCTCCCTCGCTGTCGTTATGGAAATGTCGTCTGTGTGGTCAGGAACAGGAAGTCCCTGCAGCGTGAGCGTCTGAGTGTGGAAGAGCGGCGAGGAGGCGAGCAGCGCCCTGACGGCCTCCTGAAGCAGCCGGTTCTTCCTTGGCTCGCAGGGGTCGGCGGCGCTTTCTGTTCACGGAGAAAATGCAAAAGTTCAGAAACCTTTTTACTGAGGTCATCAGCCAACTGTGATTTTAAATAAAGATATTAAACTGGCACTTCCTTTTTCCTCTCCTGTCAGGGTTTTCACCTTCACCTACCACTTTAGTTATCACTGCGATCCAAATTATTATTTTAATTTCTAACTGGTAGAATTTTTAAAATGAAAAAAATCTAAAAATTCTCTCCATGAAAATGCAAAGAGCGACTTCACAGTCTGTGGAGAGCACGCCAAAGCAACATGCAGTGATATAGACCTAACCACAGCAAAATACTGGCCAATCAAAAGCCCACAAATCACACAACACCTTGGACATTATGAGACTAACTCTCAGTTTTCCTTGTCCACATGTTACCAGAGAAAGAGTTTCTGCGTTGTGTTTTTAAAATGCTGGGCTGATCCTGAGACGTGTCTCTGGTGTCAGAGCTGGTCTGTGCCTGGTGTTGGGAAGAGGCAGATACTGGAAATTCATCTAATCTCGCTGCTGTGTGAGATTAGATAAAATAATCTGACACCTTTTCCTGATTCGCTCTGCTGCCTCTCTCTGAGCTTCGTCCTCAGGGCTGACACCTCCGTCTGCAGCATTTCGACCAGGCGTTCGCTCTCCTCCACGTCTCTGCACGTTTTCTGTTCACAAACAGAAGGATGCAGAGTGAATCAAAGAGGAAGTGAGGTGGCATGAAGTTTGGGTGCTCTGACAATTTTGCTCACCTGCAGCTCCGCCTGCAGCGAGTCGTTCATCTTATTCACTTCGTTCACCTCCTTTAGCAGCCCGCTGGAGCAGAAGAACTTTGACCTGAAACAAAGAGATCTCAGTTATGCCAGAAGAAACACGGACACGGTGTAAATGTGCCAGCGTGGGCGGGGCATACCCGTGTTTCTTCATCGTGAGGCTGTAACCAGCTGCAGAGCACGGTGCCGACACCTTCCAGTAAGAAAGCTGCTCGAGGAGGCCAAGGTTGGTGATGAGCACGGGGACGTTCATGAAGTGCCTCCACAGGAGAAGAAGAAACACAAACCATAAGGAAAAGACACGAGTCAGTTAAACGTGGAAACACCAAGCTGTCCACCCACCTCCACCTACCTGTTTTCATTCAATGTTCCTCTAACTGACCTGATTGCTTCACCCAAAGCTGAGATGTTTCAGACCTCTGTGACTGACCTTAAAGCCTCACCAGTGTCCCTGAATGCCTCCCAGTTGTTTTTATTCACTTTAAAAGCCAACTGGAGCATTTTAATAATTATACAACATTTTACCATCACTTCATTCACACTTAGTTTCTTCTGATATTTAAGTTGCCAGCACCTGCTGAGTAAAATTTGTTTTTTTCTTTTCTAAGAAAACTAAGAAACATTCATCCAACACAAACAGGTGGCAGTGACCTGGTTGATTAGCTTTAACAGTAAAAATCATCTTTAAGAGGTTTCATGCGGGAATTTCAGGCAGACAGAGGTTTGGCAGTCTCAGATTCTGATGGTGTTCCTCAGGGCATCGTTCTGGAGCCCCGGGGTAGATTATTTAAATTTAATAACTTTAAAAAAAAACAAAAAAAAGCCCACCTTTGCTAACTCTGTGGACTGATTTCAAATGTCACCAAAGGAGCAACCTCCCACAACACAAACTCCACATTTGGGTAAAATCTATGAGCTGATGTGCCTTTGTAGAGGATTAAGAGACAACGCTAGAGAGCAAGCTGATATAAAGATATTCAGGTATACTCAGAGCGCCACCTGCTGCGAGAGATGAAGGCCGAGTACTCCATCCTGTGCGTGGAGCCTGGAGGTGTCGTCTTGGTGGGAGTCAGCAGCACAAAGATCATGTGAGGGTTGGAGAGAGCGCTCTTCAGGTTCTCGTGCACCAGCTTCTCTCTGAAGGTCATCTGCTGCTCCGAGTTCCTGCGCTGCCGGTACCAGCCGATCACGCTCTGCTACACAAGCCGAACACGTCAATCACATGATCGCATCATGCCAAAACCTTCTCCCCATCCCACTCACCTGCTTGTTCTCTGCCAGCAGCTTGTGTAGCTCCTCCGCGTTCACCTGTCCATCACTGCTGTACAGACTGACACACAGACACACCTTTACATAAGAACACAGCACACACACGATGACATGATTACGTCATGATGCATCACTCACGTGTTCAGTCTGTGGCAGGCGATGTGCTTCTGGACGTCTGTCAGAGAAAACAGACATTCCTAAACGTGTACCAGTAACTGTAGTACACGTGTAACTGTACAGTTCATTGAGATGCACTTACTGTATGTTTCCTCGATGTGGATGTGATCGGCCTGAGAGTCGCTGATGGTGACCTGCTCGTCAAACCTGCTCTCTCCGAGGATCAACCCCTCCTGATGGATGAATAAAACCAGATATAAAAACCCTACATCCATAAGCATTTGTTTACTGTTTAATCATTTCAGCTACAACATTTTTACATAAATATTAAAATATATGCCAAATTTACCAACAGACCTACCTGAATACTTGAATGTATTTGATTATGTTTCACGCTAATGTTTTCTTGTCAGGAGCCATTTTCATTAAACTTTACATTTTTTAAATGGAGTCTGGTGTATTCTGAAACACGGTGGTGGACGAGAACTGAGCACCAATTTTTCAATTAAATTATGTCTTCAGTAAGATTCAGTAGTTGGATTAAATATATGCCGAATTTACCAACGGATCTGTTTAAAAGTGCACGAATACACGAGAATAATCAGTGTTACATTAAAACCTAAAATCTGTGAATGGAGTGTGGTGTGCACCGACGGGAATAGTTGAAAAGGAGCAGTAACATCTCGGGTTTCATGCAAAACTCAACTCGCGTAATCGTTCCGTGTTGGATCATGGATGTACCGAATTTACCTACAGACCTGTCTGAATATTAAAATGTATTTTAATGTGTCTTACACTGTTTGACTTCTTACCAGGACCTGGTTTTCCTTTAAATTATTAGATTTTTGAATGGAGTCTGGTTTGTTTGGAACCTGAGCGCGGTTAGCTAGTTTAAAAGTTGAAGAAACACCACAGGGGGAGTTCTGACTTCACTTAGACGACAAAATGTTCTTCGCTGCATCAAACGACACGCTGAAATCCGAATAATTAAACTAATAAATACGAATTTATCAACTTTAAAGCCTGATACTAACACCTGGCGCGTCTGTTCTATTTGCTAGCTTCCCTCCTTAACAATAATACTACACAATCACCCACAAAGGCTCAATAAGAATTCATCAGTTTTAATGACGAGTAAAAGAGCTCCTCACCACATCGGAGTCACTGTTAACGTGCTGAAACATGAGGGAAGCTAAAACGATCCCGGGCAAGCGGACAGTGGGCTCCGCCATGATGCCGTTTCATCACAAACACAGACGCGTAACATACGTGCAGTCATACGCTGCGTATTTTTTCGTACGCAGCAGACTCCGCTGGAGGAGGAGCGGGCTGGTTAGCGAGCTAACCATAAAACCAGCGGGCTGAAGGTTCAGTTTCTACGGACAGCAGAACGATAGAGACCCGCTCGCCTCTCCTCGCTCCCAGGCACACTTCCACTGAAACAGGGCCTTCTGTGGGGGTCCTGTCCCGGTAACCCGGGTTAGTTCAGTTTAGATAGTCGGACTAACGGGTCTAACTTCCTTTATCCGAACAATAGCTCTAGTAATTCACTCCTGTAACGGTACTTTGGATTTGAAACGTACAAATACTCGATTACAGGTAAGAGTTACACTTCCAGAGTCACCGCAGGCTGTTTAATAATCATAGTTTTGAATGTTTGTTGTTGTTATTGTTGTTTTAACAGCTAAACTGATTGTTCTGCTAAAGTTTTAAAACTACTTCATTTACTGCTGTGACTGTTTTATACTCAATATATGAACCTGTAGTTAACAACTGATTTCATTCTGAGTTCAAAATGGTCATTTTCTCATTATAAATTTTTATCTCAATTAAAATTTGTTGTTTTTATATTACATTAAATTACAAGTTTAAAGGGTTATTTGTGTTTTTAAAGGGCTGTAAACATATTATTATGTATTAATTATGCATTAGTTAAATATGTGAACTTGTTTTTTAAACAGCCTGTGATATAATGAAATGCCTTATTTTTCTTTCTCACGCAATAGCCAAAACTCTTCACCTTCCTCTCATTTAAAAGCAGACAAATATGAAATTCACATTTTTAACCTATATTCAATCAAATATTTGATGTTTTGTTGGTAAAAAAACCCCCAAACAAACACAAACCTAAAACATTTCTATTATTATAACTTCAATTCAGCAACAGCTGTAATATGAATTAAAATATTTGTTCTGGAAAGTCAAAGAATGAAAGTATATTGGGGAGAAGGACGGCATGCTGACTGTGGTGGAGGTGATGGGGAGCAGGTCAAAGTGTTTTTGGTTCGTCCTCAAGGGAACATGATGGTAACGCCTCCTTTAACCTCCTGTTTGCAGATGATGAGGTGACGTGCAAGCTGTCAGCAATGGAGGACCTGTGGACCGTGGCCGTGGCTGTTTTCCAGCTATGGATGTTCGTAGTCGTGTTCTTCATCACGCTGCCCGCCATGTTCGGCCTCTCTCTGGGTGTCACCAGCGTCTACATCCAGATCCTGGTTAAACTCCTTGAGGTAAGCTGTCCTCAGAGGAATTCGTGTCTATGCTCAACATGTGTGTAAAGTTGTGCAATGAGCAGCAGCGGCAGAGTGGGGTCAGAGGTCATCTGTCCTAATAACATTGCAGTGGGCCACGATACGAATCCAGAGAGGACGCCAGGAGCAGCCCAGCGTACCCGCACCGCTGCCCAATGGTGAGTCTGCTCGCATCACAGCAGCAAACATTCAGTCAGTCAGTTAATCAATAAATAATGACTAATGATCAGACGTAGAAATACATCATCAGAGAAGTTTGATTATTCACATTTATGTAAAAACTACCAGACAGCAAAAGCTGTCAGATAAAGACTCATCATCCTCAATAACAAATATAATAAAAACAGGAAAAATATTTTAAACAGGGAATAAAAAACATCAAAATAAAATTATGTATATGTCATGTATATATGTTTTATAATAACATTTTTATATAATTCTATAAATCTAATTTTAAAAAGACACTTTAAATAAAGAAACTATAATATATATGTATATATACATAATATATATACATATATTTATAATAAATGAGGTACAAAGCTGTTGGATATTGTCATAATCCGTGTCATAATAAAAAATCAGAAATAATAATGTTTTTACAATAAATAATTTCTAATAACAGAATAATATTTGTAAACACTAAAATTAGATTTTTAAGGCTTTAAAGAGTGAATCGCTATGTTAAACATTTTAATGATCACATTTGGTCATATTGAAACTGTATTTATTAAATAAACCAATAATCCCGTTGATCTCATCACTGATCAAACTTTTGTTCCGTTCTGATGTGGCGCACAAGACTTTAAAAGCAGGAAGAGATTCCTCTGTGCTGCTGCTTGGAGTTTCAGCTCCTGTTCCTGTTGGGATGTTTGGCTGCAAGCACAGCTCACGTGACGCTGTGCGCCGAGGGTGGGGGCTTCCTATTGGTCAGCTGCAGCATCTGATGTTGGGCTGTAGGTCAGGGAGAGAAGCACATGGCTCGTCTCAGGATGATGATGCAACAGCTGCTTACATAACGCTGGTCAAACAGAAGCCTGAGAAACTCAGACACACACACTAACACAATAACACACACTTTAACACACACTAACACACACATTAATAACAAACACAGTTACTGCTGCTTTGCTGCTGTGTGTCAGAGGTTTAACCCTTAACAGCCTGTAGGCCTCACAGATTTACTGCAAACTTTTTCTGAGGCACAAGATCAGAAAAAAAAATAGAAATAAATACAAGAACCTTTCACACAGAGTCAAACGTCTTTAAGGACAGGAAAGTGACCAAAGTTTCAAAAAAAGGGTCATTCAGGTCCCTCTGGGTTAATTCAAGGACAAAGACATGGAAACAGGAAGACACACAAACATGAAAACAACAAAAAAAATATAAGACTCTAAACAACTACAGAGAGACACAAAACCACCACACAGAGAACAAAATGACCCCCAAAACACTTGAAAACACATAGCGACACAGAAACAATCACACTGGTTCTCAAAAAGTTGATGTTTTCAGTAGGAGAAATGTTTCATCATCATCCAAGTGACTTCTTCAGTCTCAGCTGACTGCAGGTTTCCCCAATCTTATAAACAGTAAATTTGCCTGAAACCAGCCCACTGACGAACAATGTGAGGTCAGTTTCATGATCATTGTTATGACCATGAGTAGCATTTACAGAGAGGCTGCAATGGTTAAGATTAAGGAACTGACCTCACAGCCCATCTTTCACCAGTGGTGCTAGTTTCAGTTAGTATGCACATGTACTGTTTATAAGATTGGGGAAACCTGCAGTCAGGTTCTGTTTAAAGGTTGGAAACCTGGAGTCTGCTGAGACTGATTAAATCACTTGGATGATGATGAAATGTTTCTCCCACTGAAGAATCCAGATAAACAGAATCAACGATTGAGATTTGCTCACCTGGATGATTGATCATGCATCAAGACAGTCACACAGGCTTTTAAAAGAAAATCACAGAGACATGAGGAGTGTGATAAAACATATGAAAATACATGATATATGCTCCAATAAAGACAGTGAGACTAAACGCGATGCTGTTCTTTGTCCCTTCCTCTCTCATCTCCACTGTGTCTTTGTTAAACTCTGGTCCTGCTGAACTCTTTCTGAAACTCTCTGATGACTCAGGGATCATCGAGCGAGCGGAGGGCTCGATGGAGGAGGAGATGGAGCAGTTGCGGCGTTCTCGGTCTCTGGAAGGCGGTGAGTTTGCTCTGAGTGACGCCTTGTATTTCTGCAAGAAGGGCCTGGAGAGCATCGTGGACGACCAGGTGACCCAGCGCTTCTCCTCTGAGGAGCTGGCCTCCTGGAACCTCCTGACCCGCACCAACCAGAACTTCCGCTACATCAGCCTCCGCCTCACCATCTTCTGGGGCATCGGCGTGTTTGTGCGCTACTGTGTCCTCTTCCCTCTCAGGTCAGTGTGTCACAGCTCGACCTCTCACCTACCCGGGGAGGCACTGATTTCAGCATCCTTGGCCTTTGCAACAGGAACAGCAGCTCTCACAGCGGTGAAGCAATTCAGCCAGAGGCACGTTTCAGTGCTCTCAGGTCACTCCAGTGCTCTTCTGCTTTTAACTAATAAACATATCTCCAAATCATCATCACCGCAGTGCAGTCTGTACATGTGCAGTTTGTATGGTTACACCCATCATTCAGAAACCAGGTGACAGAGCTACTATCTCTCTGAGGCCTTCTCAGTGAATAAAAGTGAGACAGCTCTGATCAGGGGGATTTTCACCTTCTCCTCCTCATGTCTCTGCAGGATTACTCTGGCCATCATCGGCCTCTCGTGGCTTGTGATCGGAACGACTCTAGTTGGATTTCTGCCTGAGAACAGGTATGGCGCTTCCACGGTTCACAGCTTTGGTGACTGCCTCGGCGAGGCACAGACTGAGCATGTGCATCTGTTTCAGTGTGAAGTACTGGCTGAGCGAAGTTGTCCACCTGACCTGCTACAGGATCTGTGCCCGGGCGCTGTCGGCCACCATCCGCTACCACAACAAGTCAGTCCACTTCATTGCTTCCTGTCAAGCGCTTCCTGTCGAGCACTTCCTGTCGAGCACTTCCTGTCGATCTGAACACGTGTTTCTTTCTGCAGAGAGAATCGACCTCAGAAAGGAGGGATCTGCGTGGCTAATCACACCACGCCCATCGATGTAGTGATCCTGGCCAATGACGGCTGCTATGCCATGGTAAGTGTCGTGCGTGCGTGGGTGTGTGTTTATGTGTGTTTGTCGGTGTGCCTTTGTGTGTTTGTACATGTGTGTGTTCTGTTGTCTTGATGCTATGTTGTCCTCAGGTGGGGCAGATTCATGGAGGTCTGATGGGGGTCATCCAGAGGTCGATGGTGAGGTCGTGCCCTCATGTTTGGTTTGAGAGGTCGGAGATGAAAGACCGCCACGCGGTGACCAGCAGGTGAGGCTGACTGTAAACGATTTCACCTGCCAGACAGAGTCAGATGTTTTTATTTCTGCTCCAAACCATGATGGTGGAGATGCTCTGACATCACTGACAGCTGGGTGCGGCTCGTATGATCACACATTTTTAGCATTGTGACCTTTAATTTGTTCCGTTGGCTCAGGAGGTAGTTCAGCGTGGCTCTGCCTGTCAGAGCCGGTGGATCAGGAGCCTGTGTGTATGTTTGTGCGTGTGTTTCATCCTCTGCCGAGCTGCTGATGATCAACTGTTGATGTTTACCTTGCTGTCTCCTCGGCAAGCTGTGGCCGTGTGGCGTAATGCTTTGATGAGTCAGCTGAATTGGTCCAGGGTCACTTCCTGTGAACTAAATGCTCACCACAGCCTCGAGCTCGAGGGTCACACTCAGGCTTCGTGACCACATTACAGTCAAACAGCGAGAGAATGGGAACATCTGTAATTACAGCTGTTTAGTGTTGATGCAGACGTGTTTGATGACTCACTGACGTGTGCTTCCTCTCTGCAGGCTCAGAGCTCACGTAGCAGCAAAGACCAAACTTCCCATCCTTATATTTCCTGAAGGTCAGCGTCACATGATGGTGGTGGTGATGATGATGGTGGTGGTGGTGGTGGTAATGATAATCTTGATTTGATGGCGGGATAATGTCTGTCTGTGTCTCTGTAACAGGAACTTGTATCAACAACACGTCGGTCATGATGTTTAAGAAGGGCAGCTTTGAGATCGGAGGAACGATCCATCCCGTCGCCATCAAGGTAGCAAAGCTGCACGATGATCAATTAGTCCAGAGAATGTTTTACCTGAGCCAATCGGCTTTGAGAACCTGACTCACCTTCACTCCCTTTGTGTCTCAGTACGACCCTCGCTTGGGTGATGCTTTCTGGAACAGCAGCAAGTACAACATGGTCAGCTATCTGCTGCGTACCATGACCAGTTGGGCCATTGTCGTCAATGTGTGGTACCTCCCACCCATGACCATACAGGTACGCCTCGGAGGTCAACGTCTCTAGAAACACCCCAGGGAGGGATCTGAAGTACGAGTGGGGAAATTAAACTATATTTTTGGCCTTTAACTTTTCACACACATACTGATTAATCCATCAGGGGTTACCTGTCACATGACCTCACAGGAAACACCAGGTAGAAAAGATCAGCTGATCGACGTTCTGCTTGTGACCAACAAACTTCCCACCAACATTTACATCACCAAATGTCTGAGCATAAAACATTTGACACTAATATAGGAAACATTAACTGTTAACTGATGAGAAACGCACACACACACACACACACACACACAATAATACTGAAAGGCCTCAAATAGAAACACAATAAAGACACAAAGTGCAAAGCGCATAGAAATTGTACTGTTTAGAAACCTATGCACAAGAGTTGCAAACAACAAAGTTATATACAACCATTTACCTAAAAATGCAGCCAGTGCCTCAGGCGTTTTTTCTATAACCCTCACAATAAGATGCCACACAAATGACTTGTGCCACTCCAAAAAATAGTTTCTGTCCACTATAAGACGAGGAGCACATCACATTTTTCCACCAATAGGAAAAGGTTTTTTTTCTTGTTTGGTTTGTTTTTCAGCAGCAAATTATAATGAGCACTATTCTTAGGAAGTGTCTGTTGACCCCAGAGGGTTAACCCAGTGAATTATTTTGTGTTTCATCCAGAGTTAGTCTGGACTTCCTGAAGGCCTGACGTCTGAAGGTTTGAGCGCTTTCCTTTGATTTTCAGGGATCTGCCCATGCTGTAATTCCCACTCTCACCTGATTGGGGCAGCATCTGCTTCACTGTGTCAGGAAGGTGACACTGTAACACCTGAGCATCATCAGCATCGCTCTCCAGCGTCTCTTTTGATGGAGGGTGATGATGGTGATGACAGCTCTGCAGATGAAGACGAGGAGTTAAATGCTGTGCTGCTCGCCATTTGGGCTTTTAAAAGCAGTGTTACCGAAGCATAAACACGTTCACACACAGATGGTGAGAGTCATGTGATCACAGCTAACATGACCGCGATGTGTTTTCAGGATGGAGAGGATGCAGTCCAGTTTGCCAACAGAGTGAAATCTGCCGTTGCTTGTCGGGGAGGACTGCTTGACCTGGCATGGTGAGTACTCAGATTACTCAGTACAGTTACTCAACTACATCACACTTGAAGTTTGTATCTACATTAGAACAGTTTAAAGATAGAAAACACTTTTTTAAATGATGAAATAGCAACTTTGTTCTGATTCAAACACTGAACGTTAGATTTAGTTTGTTTGTCCCGGTTTGTAGGTGTCAGTCGTGGCGACGTCTGCTTTCACATACAGCGAGCTGAAGGATTTCACCTCAGCAGCAGGGACTGTTTTCTCCCAGCCGAGCGAGCTCACAGAGAAAAGGGCTCATTTAAAGTGACGTGTCAGCACGACTCAATAAAACTAACAAGCAAATGATTACGCACTGTAAATAATAAATTAATGAGTAGTTTTTTGTGTTTGAGTCCCGAAGTTATGACTATATGATATTTATAATCCATAAAGTTGCAAAACAAAATTTTTAAGCATCAATTCTGTGTCGAAAACCATTTTTTACTGTTTTTCAATCTATTTTGAAGTTCCTGTTAATCGTGTGGGAAAAAAACTTAAACTGCAGGATTGAGATTCTCAGTGAAAACTTCCTTCCTGATTTTTTTTTTTCTCCATTTCAGGGACGGAAGCCTAAAGCGAGGGAAGGTGAAGGGCGCGTATAAGGAAGAGCAGCAGAAGATGTACAGCAGGGTCATCGTCAGGCAGAACAACATCAGTGCCACACACACCCGCAGAGACGATCAATCATAAACAATCAGTCACAGCAAAACTCGGTCGTCTGATTTTAGACTTTACAGGACAGACCTGAATGCCACATCAGACTGTGGGTGCAGGACAGCATCTCCACCAGCAGGAGGCAGCATGAGACAGCACAATCATCCATCCAGCTGCTCATCTCCTCCCCTTCATCATCATCATCATCATCGGCTGCCAGGACTGAACTCTTCATCACACAGATGAGGATGATTTATCACGTCATCATTGCTGTGTCTGATTTTAACTTTTGTACAAACATCTGAGCCAAACTGACACTTTTGCTCACTGTTTATTTCTCACATGGACGAAGAAATATTTCATCTGTGTGTCTACACACAACACACCATAAACCTCACACACACACACACACACACACACACACACACACACACACAGACAGAGATAGATAATCCACATTTTTCAAATCCCTTCTGCAGTAACAGGAAAAATAATAAAAGAATCTGAGAAACGTCTAAAACAGAGATCGACATAGTAAAGAAAGTAAACATTATTACAATATTACAACCTATATATATATATTTAATAGTCTGTAAAATGAAAAGAAAGAAAAAGGCAGAGGGAAAACTAAACAAACATCAAACTTTTTTATGATTATTTTTATATTTGCCCACATCAGAGATGATGTAATGCAGGGTTCCCAACCTTTGGGATGAGGTCCTCACTGAGGTGAGAGGTCAGTCTACCTTTTCTTTCTTTATTAAAATAATCAGAATATTTGGGATCCATGTAATTATTTTATTATTTGGAATAATACAAAAATGTTTTTAATTACAAACATAAATGACAAGACGTACTGCGAAATGGACTCGAGTTTGAAGTATTCAGGTTACTTTACGTTACTCCAGTATTTCCACATGTGTTAATATTTTGTCACCTGTTAGCGGAGGTGAAATGAGTCACGTGAGGCCGCGTCTGTACTTCAGAGCCGACTTGAGAGGGAGGCGGCGGGCGGGCGGTGTGTTTACTGTGACGGCGCTTTAATAAAGAAAGCAGAGACTGTGAAATAACATGGAGCTATTCTTCCACACACGGCCGGCTTACATTTCACAGCCTCTGTGCTCGCGCCGAGGCCGCCGCCACCGCCTGGAATAACAATCCCACAGCTGGAATAGCCTGAACAGAAATGTTTGTTCTCCCCTAACAAGATTGTGAATTATTAATAGGATCTAAAGCCGATCCCATAACCCGATTGTTGAGGTGGGATTGTTGGCGAGCGCTGCTCCACCACCATTTACTGTGATGTATGTGTCTGCACATCTTTAGATCCAATTTAATGTGATTCAGATAGATTTCAGAGGGACATCATAAAAGGCATCGCGCTGACCCCGGCTGCTCGCTAACGCCCCCACGTACACCCCGTCCCAATATGTTGATTCAATTTGCTCAGTTTTACGTTTACCCCGACTGATCCATACAAATGCAATGCAGGTACGCTGAGTAAATATGAATACATTTCCAAATTGAATCCAAGAGAGTGTATCGGGCGGCGGACATCATTTTAAATGACGCTGTGCTGGGAAGTGACCACTCACAGGGGTAAATGACTGTTCCCTCTAAGGCTCGCCATTAGCTTGAGTGTAATGCCTTTAAATACATCGTTCTGCCATCTGTTCTGTGCCGCCGCTCTGATGGATGTGATGCAGACGAGGTCCGGTCCAGCTCCCGGGGCCGATCGATTCCTGAAGCCGGACTCGCTCCGACCCCACTTTAACACGTACGGTACGCAGCTGGGAAAGGACGTCGGGATATCAGAGCCTCACATGGTATAAAAGAAATCATGGGAACAATATCCTCATGATTTCTGTGGAAAATAAAACAACAACTTCATTTTCTGAGGTTAACTATGAGAAAAGTAAAAGTGTACAGAGACGGGGAGTCTACTCATAACACAGTTATTTACAGTATTATTAGTACGTCATAGTATCATTAGGTATGAAAAAACAGTTGCTGCACAGATCATTATAAGCAGAGGTAAAGTTACTGCTACTCACATCAGTAATGAGTATTTTCATTTTGGGGTTATTTACACAGTAGTATTTCTACATTTCACAGCATGACAAAACATGAAAAATGTGTTGCTTAACTATTAAAAACCATATGAATAAACCAAATTAAATAGTACAAAAATTACAACGTAGAAAAATCAGTCGTGTAGTCCCTCCATGATGTTTTAATGGGGGCAGTTTGAACTTGGATGAGTCTCCCAAACTGGTCCTGTGAGAAAACCCAGAACCCTCACCTGGATCAGGGACATCATCTGGTGAGACTAGGACTTCCCCTGCGAGGCCAGGGTTGGCTCACCCTGAACCAGCTGTGAGGATCGCCCTGCAGGGAAGGTGGAGTGGATGAAAGCTGGCCTATTTAGTGGGGAAGGAACATGTCTCCTCTGGAGTTGCCCACAGTGATGCTGGTCCCCTCCACCTTCACTCAGGGACAGGGACACCTGGAGGAGTGCGACTGGGTTAATTGTATTTTTCAGTACGACGGGGTCTTATTGGACTCCTGAAGGTTTTTTGTCCGTGCTCAGTTTGTGTGGTTGTTTTTGTGGGTTCACTCATTACTGATGTGTCACTGTTGAAGATATTTTATGTCCGTGGTTATATTTCGTGTCTTCTTTTGGACACAGAGTCCCTTTAAAGATGTTTGGCCTTACTGCATGTTGCTTCTGTAAAATGTTCTTTTGCATCATTTGTAGTAATTTCTCAGGTTTAGTGCCGTTTCGGGTCGTTTCTGTACCTCTGTGTGGCTGTTGTGTTGTTGTTGTGTCTGAGCGGTCATTATTAAAATGAAAGTGGGCCTAGAGCAGACCGTGACAGCTTCCTGTGAGTGTCGGCGTTGTCCATTAGGGGGAAATGTAAGCCCGAGCCTCTGACGGCACCTCTCATTTGCATACTCTAATGAAACAGGCATTAATTGGTCAGAATTGATTTTTTTCTTGCTGCTGTGATTGAGCTACAATTGAGTCTGAAGTTCTTCAAGTGGATTGATTTGTGGTTAAATTCCAGCTTATTTAGTTTGGGAAATAATGATGTCGTCATGCGTTGATACGGCAGCCGTCCTCCTCGTCCAATCCCCTTCTCCGTGTTTGTTATGTGTACAATCTGCTGTGAGGCTTTGACGGCGCTCGCTGAGTGAGGAGGTGGAGTCGCATGAAAAATGTCCTCGGGCAGGGTACATGAAGGTGTGAAATTGCAGACTCCTCTTTGCCCTCGGCCTCATGCCTCAAAAGGTATTTCTTCTTTTATTGACAGTGTGGCTGAACCGCGGGCTGATGGCGGCCGCCGCGGAGCCCACATCCCCCTCTATCCTTGATTGCTTTTGTTTCCAGGTCACCTCCTATCTATTGCTGCAACTTTTCCAATTTCTCAGGGCTTGTTGTATGAAGACAGAAGGCGCTCGCTGGGAAACGCACATAAACCTCCGCAGAGCGCCGACACAAAGGAAACACTTCAAATCTTCCCACTTTCACGCTCAGCGGCGACACTGGGCCCGTCGACTTCATCAAAGCAATAATCAAATAAATGCCGTGGTTCATTAATATGAAATTATCTTAGCATGAAGATTAATTGCATTAAACTTATGAACGTGTGTTTGCCGTGGATGGCAGCGGTGGAGATGATGGATGATGAGAGCGGCGTGATGAATGGAGAAAGCAGCGGAACTAAATTGAAAGTGTACTCATCCGTTCTTCCCTCACAACTAATGATAAATTGAGCGTGTCACGTCCAACAATACATGTCGAGGTTTAAAAATGGCCGCCTCTTCCACACAGGCCAGGCTCCACGGCAGGTAGACGGAGGGGGACGTCCAGCTTCAGATCAGTTTCAGTCCTTTTCCACTTTGACTGCCTGCTTACAAACCGCCATCTTTATTTCCACTGACGAAGACACCACACTCCTGCACCATGTATGCTGTTGTATATCTTTTTTAAAAAAACTGTTCTCCATCATGCTGTCATTTTTTTCATCATTTCAGGTCACTGGGTTTGTTTTTGGCTTATTTTTAAAGTCTCTGAGGACATTTCAGAGATTTTGCATGTCTTTATGATCATTTAGTTTCTCTGCATCCCCATTTCTCTGCTTTTGGTCATTATTAGGGCTTTTCAGTTCTGTTTGAGTGATTTAGTGTCTTTTCGTAGGCCTTTTAAATGTTATAAATGTAATTTTCTTTAACGATTTTGAGCCTTTTAATTAATGTTTTTCATATTTTTGTAGTTGATTTGTATGCTTTGGGTAATTTTTAGGACCTTTTGGGTCTGTGCATGTTTTTGTAGTGATGTAGAACCTTTAAGATGCTATTTTGCATCCTTTTGCCCTCATTTTACACTTTTTTGTGTTTTTTTGGAGGGGGGGGGGGGGGGTGTCTACCTTTGAAGACCCTTTGTGTCTGTAGTTGTTTTCTGTGTTTGGAACTTTTTAGTTTTTTCTTATTTTGTCTCTTTGTGGGATTTTTTCCTATAGTTTGGATCATTTTAGGCCTCTTTGGGCCTTGAGTCTTTGGTATTTTTGTGATTGTTTAACATGTTTTGTGTGTGTGTGTGTGTGTGTGTGTGCTTGCTTGTGTGTTTACTTTCAGTTCATCCTAACCTGAAACGAGCTGTTTTAGCTCCTCCCTCTTAAACTGACTTTCTCCTGACTGGCTGCCCCTGGTAACTGGAAATGGGTGGGGCTTCTGTGCCTTGGGTGACCAAATTAGGGCTATCCGCTCTGTATGACATCATACAAATACAAAAGTAGAAAAAAACTAGTGAAGTGTGTCAAAACTGTCATGTATTTAATTTTTTTCTAGTTTTCGCTTTTAAAGTATTGTTATATGATCAGCTCTGCAGCGCCCCCCTCAGGTGGCTTTGTTTCACCTGTATGAGCAAGTCTGACAAACATTTCTGGATCTTTTGTCCTCTGGTAATTCTGCATGTAACTCGATCTTAATCGCCCCCATTTTACTCTCCACTGATCAATAACTTTAATTATTTTTCCAAATAACTACCGGAAACATCTATAAGGATTGATTGCCTGAATATTTTTTGCTTTGCCTTGTTTAAAAACCCAAACGAGTGACAGGCAGCCAGAGTTACAGATGATCAAAGTCGAATTAAGACAGCGTCTGGCGCCGCTCCAGCTCGCAGCCTCTGTTGTAAAGGATATTGCCATCTGTGAGATTACAACAGTTGGGGAATGAAGAAGAGGATCTCTATCAGTCTGCATTCGGCCCATTCGTATAACAGTAGCAGTCCTATGACTGCTGCAGCACTCAGTCATTATCAACATTTTCTGTAAAGTTTTAGGCATTAAAACGCTGTGTTACATCAGGTTTACCGTCTCACTTCAGATCTACTCCACAGGCAGCACAAAGCAAATCATTCAACTTTTGATGTTCCTTCAACTGACACATGACACGTGTGTCCATTTTAGTTGCCTTATTCAGCATTTACAGTCAGCTGTAAAACGCTTCATGGGGTTAAGCAATAAGCAGATAAAATACAACTCCACGTGTTTCTGAATGAACCTGACTCGTGAAGACTCCGTGCCAGTGTATTTGCTGACTTCCCAAAATGTGAATAAAAAAAAAGGAAGTTAGACACAAAATGCACTGACCAAAGAAATTACACAAACCCCCTAAAGTAAACCAAACACTCAAAAAACAAACTGAAACATGTGCCAGTGCAACAAAAAGGCAAACAGAAATCACCAAAAAATGATCAGAAAGAAGAAAGGAAACAAAAATTAAAATAACTCAAACATTAAAAAAAGCAGAAGGACAGAACCTGTGAAGAATGAAAAAGACTTCCTGTCTGTACCTGTCAGTCAGGTAAGGTCTTTCTGACCTCTGTAAACATGTCGCTGCTGAGGTCATCACTCATTTTAGGTCATACATATGAAAATCTACAGTTTTAAATCTCATTCATGCCACTTATTAGTAATTAACCAATGAGTAAGCAGTTTAACAGTCAGACCCGCCCCTTCCTGTGACAGTCAAATATCCATTGGTCTCTGAATATGTTGGCGTTCAGACACTGAATGCCTGAACATCTCGCTTGTTTTTAAGATTTTAAAACTCTTTTAGAAGTTGTCTCTGCACTCAGCACCTCCAGGGAATCATCTGGAGCAGTATTCAGTTTCAGTGGTCATAAAAACAGAGCGCACAGGATTACTAATCACATGTGATTAAAACAGTTAAACATTTTTGATTTTGCCCCAAATAAAGTCATAAAAAGCTTCTTCCCTCTAGAAGTTACTGTTCCACCTCCATCTTCTCCCTGTTCGTTTTTAGTGTCTCACCTGTAACCTTTTTTAGACTTTTAAAATTTTTCTATATATTTCTGTTATTCAAGCCATATCCCATGATTTTACTGGTTCAGGCCATCTGAGGTCAAATTATGTTAGGTGAGCTTAAAAAAGTCCAGCATGGACAGAAACAGAGGAAAGCAAACATTAAACATCAGTCATTGCCCCCCACGTGTTTAAACATTTTTTTTTATAATGCAATTATTTCAGGATATTTAATAGAGGTGCACAGAAACGGGAACTGGTCTCTGAATGTTGGTAGGAGGAGACCTTTCATTTCCGAGCAGCTGCCTGTCCCACATGCTGACCCGAGCCCTTAAAGTTTATCCACGAATTTCTGCGATGTGACGACTAAACGAAAAAGAGCCAAATTTGTTCCTTCTCTGATACTCTGAGCACCTGTACCTTACATATTTATAATACTTATAGTTTCCCCTTGTTTCATTAAATAAAGTTGCTTTCTAGAATGAGTGGGCTGGCTGTGAGGGAGTGTTTTTCAGGTTTGACTGATTTCATACACAGGAAATGTGATGATGACACTGAACGTGGAGACTTCTCACAGAAACAACCTTCAAAGAAAATCACGCTGCTCCATTTTTATCCCAACTTCATATTTGGCACGTCCACACCGACTGTCATCCATCACGGCTCGCACTTCCTGATCACGTCTCCGGGGGAACGAGGTTCATCTCTCCCTCTTCCACCAACCAGAAAAAAAGGCAACCCCACGTCTCCAATCTCCCTCCGAGCAGCAGCAGCGATGCAGAGCGGGGGGAAAAAATCAGCCGGCATGCTCTGCAACTTCTCTGCAAAATGAATACTTTTTAATTTGGCTGCCTGGGATGGCCCCGGCCCCCGGACAATGTTGATGGATGATGTTTTAATGCTGCTGAATGTTATTTTTACTGAACAGGGAAAACTATAAATTTTTACTTCATTGGCAATGATTGTGCCCCATGCATAAAGAAGCACGGCAGCGGCAGCGCCCATGAATAATCGCCCCTCGCAGCAGATGTTACTCTGCAGAAACCAATTCCTCGGATAAGATTTGCACAAGATTAATTGTCTACAGCTGTTTCATGGCCCGCTGCAATCTTAATACATTTATGATAAGTTTAAAAGCTGAGCAGAGGCAGCGCAGCCTCCCGAGCGAGGCCGCTTTATTCTTACATCTGGATTCATATCCTCCGTCGGATTCATCATTAGCCTTTATGCTCGGCGACGGCGGCGGCGACGAGGCCGGCCATCATTACCGCGCCACGTGCAACACTGTCTCTTTCTTCTTCCTCCTATTTTCATCTCTCCCGCTTCTCAGTGACTGAATTATTCAGATATGTGCAAATGAGTTGTTTTCATTTTTCCCTGCCTGAAGTGGAAATTGAAAGTGACCCGGCGTGACCCCCATCTATTACTCAAGCTAAATTGCAGTGAATGTGCGGTGCGGCTCATTGTGGCACCGCTGTTCTTTGTTAAGCGGCGAGCTGTGACCCCGCACCGCTTGCAGCTTTAGCAGCAGCAGCTCGTTACGACCCGCACGCTCCTCGCCGCTTTAGAGCGCCATTTAAATATTCTGCGCAGAACAAAGGCAATCATGTCGGGAGCGCGGGGCCGGGTCAGGGGCCGCTGCCGCAGGACACTAGTTTAAGGTGAGTTTGTGAGGAGACGCTTCAAAGTTCCCGACCCACCGGCAAACGCTCGGGAGGCCATTTAACCCTCCCTCTTGCTCATTGTGTGCTTTTCATCCTGCCTCAGATCATTTAACTCCGCGGAGCTGCTTTCTCTGTGCGGCACAGCGGCAACGGATCGTCCATTATTTATGACGTGAAGCAGCTCAGCAATTGAAAGAAGCAGAGGAGTTTAGGAACTAACTGTAAAATCAATATGCACACAAAATAAATGCTTTATAACACACGCTAATGTGGCTGTAATCACATCTAAGACCTTTCATATACATATTTAATATCCCGGTTGGTTTTTACTTTATTATTACATTTAAATACATGATCCACAGGAGGACGTTCAGCTGCTAGCTGACATGTTAACACTGCTCTCCTTACAAGTATGCTTCATAAACTACATGTTACGTGTTTTCTGATCAGTATAGAGGGAGAACACCACAAATAACAAAAAAGCATTTCTTCATGAAAAACAAGAATTTGTTAAAATTATACACACTCAACACACATAGATATATAAAATTTAAATTTTATATATGTATAGATAATTTAGATTTAATTTTTGGGTGCCGCAATGCTTTTTCAGAGTTTCACTCACCAACTGGAGCTCAGATTTCTTGGACGAGTTGTTAGTATTTTGCTAGCCTAGCAGACAGCTAGCAGATACAGCCGCCTGTGTGAAAGAGGCCACGCCCCTAACAATACAAACTTCCAGCCAATTTAAACAGGTGAGCTATGAACCCACCGTCCCCAGAATTCTGAAAGATTAAAACATTTTGCACTTTGAGAATTGCTTTTGTATCCGACACCATGTAAAATCTTCAGATGATTTACCAAAGTGAATTTAAACAAGTAGATAATAAGGTGTCATGCAGGGTGAAATTATCAACCAGTTTTCAAATCAGGCCGTAAACATGTTTATTTCTGCGTTATCTCTGACATATTTTAGCCTGCAGATGTGTATTATTTGTAATTTTTTATTTTTTGCCTCCGTCATAGCCTGATGCAAACTGACGTCCATGACCACGTGCGAAGCCAGTATTTCCGTCTTGCCCTCCTAACGTCCAGCCTTTCTGTGCTTCAGTGAGAGAAGCGCAGACCTGAGGTCTGAGAGCTGCGCGGAGCCCTGCAGCCTCCCAGATTTATTTCAGCCGAGCAGCCCGGGGCGGTGCCGCCGGCGTTACGATGACCCCATACATCACGCCTCGTGTGAGCACATATTAAGTGCTTTTCTCATCATCCCCCCCGCCCATTAAAAGTAAATAATCCGTTAAGGAGCGGTCCAATTCCTCATACGGGACAGGTATCTGTTTGTACAGAGCCAGGAAGGTGTGCGAGGAGAGTGAGGAGGAGGAGGAGCGATGGCGTGAGAGGACTCTGATTACCTCGCTATAGCTGCTAAAGTCAGATGTACGCCCGCTGTGTGACCCCGGCGTTTAAATAAAGCTGCAAAGAATGGAAGCGTATGAGAAGTTAGATTCAGTGCCGCTGTGTGCACACAGGATAAAAAGGTAGACGCTCGGCGTTCACTTCATTAAGGCACATTTCCTAATGAGCGCGAGCTCAGGGAAACCAATCAGTAATTAAGTCCCGCCATCACATGAGAATAAATTAAAATGCTTTCATGTTTTTGCATATTTATGATGCTGAATTCATTCTGCAGCTTCCATATAAATCATGCAAATTTATGAAGTGAACGTTTGGTTTTATTACAGCGAATTATGTCATGTTCGATATCTGAGGTGTCGCAGGAGGGAGGTAAAGGCCGCGCTCATGGTGCTTAGTCTAGATTATTTATGACCACTTCCTGTCAGCCTGCGTACAGCTGTGAGTGTGTGTGTGTGTGTGTGTGTGTGTGTGTGTGTGTGTGTGTGTGTGATCAGGATATTGATGACACAGTCTCTTCATGTCCACTCTCACCGCGACGCTTCGATCACGTCGGGTTACAAACTGTATTTGTCTCCCTCATCAGCTCCATTAGAAACATCAGCAAGTCACATGTTCTGTTGTTTTACAAGGAAAGAGCATTTTCATTTTCTTATAGTCAAAACATTTCCTGGAATTTTAAAGTCCAAACCATAACCCAAATAAAGATGAATCGATCTGGAAAATAATACGAACTTATAGCTTTGAGTTGATTGATATGAATCTAAATCAGACTGAATCACTTCAGCTTAATTTAAAGGAAAACGTACTTGTTTGCTGGACATCGTTCTGTTTCTGTTTCAAATGATTTTATTCATTTCTATTGTCCATGAAAATCAGTTGATAAAAAAGGTTTATCATCTTTGATTTCACTTTTTAAATCCATTTTTACTCCATCAGCGCATCATCAATCTCCTACTTTTTATTTACTTTAAACAAAAATTTGTTTTTGAAAGCAAAAATGTTTCCTCCATCATAACAAATGTGTTGTTTTTGTTTTATAAGTCGCCAGTGTGTTCATTATGGTTTAAAGTTTGCATTATTAAGGGCGTGGCCTCTTTGACTGACAGGTGGCTGTAGCTTCTAGCTGTCTGCTAGCTTCACCTGAACTGGACTGACATCATTGGACCAATAATATGGCTGCTGTGAGGTTAACCATGGTTTTGGCAAGTGAAATTATAGGATTATTTAGATGTCATTTGACAGGTATTTAAATATTGTCACTCTCTCAGAGGCCTAGATGGCAGCAGCCAAAACACTGAAATTAAGGCTCCAACACCTAAAATATTAAAAAGAAGCCAACAGTTTCTACTCTTCCTTTCCTATTATTCGAATCCATGTCCACAAAAACAAATGAATATTTTAAATTCCTTAAGTATTAACAAAGTGTTCGGGAGGAAGTGTTTCCTGCCCCTTTATCTTCATTGTAAAATATTCTTTTGCATATTTGACGGTTTTGTTGGATGAAATACGGCGCCTCTTTGTGCAAAGCACCTCCTCGATAAGTAATATATGAAGCATTTAAACGATGCCATTTATTTGCCATTTGGTGTTATTAATATTCATGATCAATCATCAGCAATGAGGCACCAAAGAGCCACAGGTTCAGTGTTTTATGATGGTTATTAATGACGACCCCAGCGCTTACTTCTCCCTCTCACACAGCTCTGAGCTCTTAATATCAAAAGTATTAATTCCCACAGTATTCCATTATTAATATCCTGGATGGAGATAAAAAGCAATATTAATGTAAGGCCAACATAAAGACAGGGTCATTATTTAAGTCCTGTCATCGTTTGTCTTATTTAAATACCACCGTGATAAGGCTTTATTTTCATTTAAATAAAGACATTAATTTCTTTAACGCTGACTAATCAAAGCAATATTTTGCGGTTTAACTGAAAACCTTGTTAGATCGGTCGTAAATCTTTCTAGAAATTACCGGTTATGGATCACCCATGATTACGGTCATATTGCGTTTCTTAACTTGTGTTGTCAGAGCACAAAAATGGAGCCCAGCGCCGCTCTGAGTAAAGACCTGTAAAGACAATTCCCTCAAGTGTCTTTGAAACATGGGGTCAGGCTTAGCTTAAACTCGTCTGTCAGCTCACAAAGCTTTAGAAGAAATCGCAATATTTACCAACAGCATGTTCAGTAATATTTGGCTTACGTATTTAGATGCTGAGATTTTAGGCTGCACATCAATGATGATCGCAGAGAATATATGACATTTAATTTATGAACACATTGCAGTCGGTCTATGTAAAGCCTGTTACACCGCTGGCCTTTGCCTTTACTAGTCGAAGCTTTGTCCATGTTTCAGGAATCAGTGGGGCAGTTTGAGCTCCTGTTGGCAGAGGTGGAACCACACCTGAGGAGGCAGAAGAATCCCTTCAGAGCGCCCTCTGACCCATAGCAGCGGCTAGCCTTGAGGTCACACTGGATCATTTACTGATTCCATATCATTGGTTATTCAGTACCAGTGGACACTTTGAGCTGTGATAGCACTTGTTCCCAAATGCAGTAGTCAGCTCTGTAAACTTGAGCTTGGTTTGAAAAAATAAATGCAACAAATATGTCCAGTGAAATGGGTTTTTCTCTGTATGTATTATTGTAGGGTCTACCTTACAATATAAAGCGTCTTGAGGTGACTGTTGTTGTGATTTGGCGCTTTATAAATAAAATTGAATTGAAATTGCACAGTCGGTGCAAAATAAAAACGTTTTTAATGCACAAAATATTCACACAGATTTTACACGACTGGTGTCTAAAGGGCTGAAGACTGCGCTAATGAGCGCGACTCGTCTGCGATCTACTCGTCTACAATGCGTCTCTACAATGGGGGGTTGCACTCAGCATATTCACATCACACTATTCCAGTGTTCTCTCATTTTTGCTATATAACTTTGCACTGTCCACTTGCTGTGACAAAAAAATTTCCCACATGTGGGACTAATAAAGGTTATTTTATCTTATCTTATATAGTAGTCTTGCTGTATTCCTGTATAACAGCCAGGTCGTCATTTTGCAGTTAAATTGCTGTCATGCAGTCGCTATGTCATTATTTATTTAGGCATTTATGAGTCACATCAGTGAGATCCCAGCTGGACTTTGGTTGTAAGGGTGTGAATTTCTGTGCATTCAGACAGCAACAGAGCTGTGCTTTTTGCAGATTACTCAGTTAATCGCCGTATTACCACAAACAGATTGCATTTAATTGCCAACCTGAGCACATTCAGTCACAGACTGATAGCAGACTGTGTCAATGCCTTCCTGGCACACCGCTGTCGTGTTTCAGTCAGCCTTGTTGTCGTACTGATGCTCAGGTATACAGCAGGTATACTAAATGCTGAAATGATGACAGTGGGTCACTTTCTAGTCACAAGTGTCAGAATTAATGATGGCTTTGAGGGTTTTTAACAGTAAGATAAGCACCTGACAGCAGCTGCTGTGAAGCTGAATGAAGATGAAACGAGTCTTTGTTCCAGGTAGGACAGATGATGATACCTGTGGCTCTTGGAGGTTGGAGTAAACAGCGTTTCATGGCTGAGGACACGGAGCTGCAGCACTTGTTGATGGAGGGAGGTGGGGGATAAATCACTAGATTATTCTGGGGCCGTGCACTCGGAAAATGAGAAGAGGGCCTCAGCCAGCGCACACCCAGCTGCCTTCTGATCATCCTTTTAATAACGTGTAATATTGTGGCAGGAGATTTCTGCCAGGATGGAGTTGATTGATGGGCTCTCCGATGAGACATTACAAGTGCAAGGTAGATTGACCAAACATCTAAACATACAAATTATTAAAAAAGGAGGGGTTAGCCTCTGCACCCAGGGAGGAAAGTGAATAACCTCTAGTTAAGATGATCCCATTTTCCAAGTGCAATTTATAGTCTATTGACTGGAGAAACTGTCTTTTCAGATATGCGGAAATTGTCTTACATCGCAGATGAGATCTGCTGCTTGACACCGGATTTGGGGGCCAGGGCGACAGCAAATATCACATTAGCTGCCCAGGAGCTGGAGAGATGATATCAGACTGTGTTTCAGCTCTGGACAAACACAACCACATATCATCTCATCTCCCAAACAACCTCATCCGCCTCCCACTGGAGGAGCCCGAGCGCTCGTGTCCAAGCCAAACAATCCTCCCACCGCAACACAGGCAAACCTGAGAGAAAAATTCTCCTTTCTGTGAAACCTGGTTTATTCCCATCGTTTAAATCTGCTCCATGCAGCTGTATTAAACCATGTTCAACAACCCGAGGCCTCGCTCGTGTGTGTTTTAAACTATGACCACACTTGTTACCAAATGCAGTGATCTGATTGGTCAGATCTGTTTATTCACATGCGAAAAATCCCACTTGATTTAAAAAAAAACCCAAAAATGTGAATTTGTGGCAAATGCAAAAATGAAGTGGCTACACGTGAACAGCTACATTTAGAATACACAATTCCGAAAATATATTTTAAAGTATGAAATATTTGCTTGAATTTTACACATCCAGTGTGTAAAGGCTTCTGTGGGTTGTACACCCACAACCCTGTTTGTGAGGGGCATCCAATCAGAAGAAGGTTTTAAAGGAGGAGGAGCTTGTTTCAGGATGTGGCTGAACTGAGATCCAGTTTAAAATAAAGACAAATTATTTTGAACTGTGGATCATGCAAAGCTGCTTCAGAAGTTCACCTTCAGGAGCTACATCCAGTGCAAACGGGACAGCATCCTGTTTGCAGGTTACTCTGGATTGACTGGTGCATAGTAACACCTGTTCACCTGCAATAACCATTTTATCTGCTCACATAAATGTAAGAAAAGCAGCCTAACACAAACAATCCAGATGTTATCATATTTGTGAAAGCTGTTATGTTTTTAAGATCTGTATCTCTACTAGACACAACATTCTTTCTACCAAATATGAATGTTTATTTTCATAGAAAATGTCTCACACATATTCATATTTACTGCCTTATCACCCTGCATGTTGTGATTCATCGCCCAGTGCATACGTCTTGTGCAGGTGTTTAGAAAAAAGCTGGCGGTGGACATGTTTGGAGGTTTTTCCTGGATGGTCTGGTATTGATTGTCTCACATACAAAACAACCACTTCTTCACAGTCAGACAATCCCAATGATTAGAGGGAGAGGCCGAGATGAGGCTTTTTGTTGGAGAGTTTACACTCAAGTGGCGTTTCTCATTACCTCTCAGCTGGGGATGTTTTGACAGGGAGGGATCCTTCGCTTGCCACTCAAGTCTATCAATGTCAGCAGCAGGGCTCAGCCACACACCCATATATTTGGATTAAACAGTCAGAGTCATTACAGCGAATGTTATTGACCTTTTAAGATACAACTTTAATAGCTTTTCTCTCCCCTCTCTGTCTGTCACGGTGTGAAACGACACAGGCTGCCGTGCTGATGAAGTCCCCCTCAGGGTTTGCCTGGAATTGGAATCAAATACTTTAGATCCCCTCTTCCTCGTAGGTAATGCCACCAGCTTTGTGGCAGAGAAAGGAGAAATTAAAGGAAAAGCACACAATGAGAATGAGGAGCAGGCGATCAGGATTACCAGAAAGGACACTCATTTTCCAGTGGCCAGCCAAGCTAGACAAAGCCTGAGTGTGGGACCGAGGCCGTGATTTTAAACTCCCACAACAAGGGTCCCCTGCGATAAATAAAAACAGATCATCAACAAACAATCAAATCAAGAAACAGAGCGAAGACTTTAAAAATGCCGGTAATATTTGAATGCATTTATAAAATACATCGACTGTTACTGTGTCAATAAAACCCAAACCATTAACTTTTTATAAACCAGAGTTTTATTCCCTAAACTTACCAAACAATACATGAAACCATAACTTTAATTCAAAATAACCGAATTCCTAGCCGTAGTATAATGGTGTTTTTTCAGACAGCACAATAAAAACCTAGATGTATCAAATAAAAAGCTGCGTAATTTGGATACTCAACAACTAGTCAGTTGGGTTAAAACACTAAAAGCTACTGCAAACTTTTTGATTAAGGTTATTTGCCAAAAGCTCAAAAGTAGTGAAAAGTGCTACAATTTATTTGGTCAGCATTAGCGGTTAAATCTAATCAGTTAGGTTAAAGTGCTAAACAGCGCTCAGTTAGCTTTAGGTGGCAAAAGATTAAACTTAGATAAAACTGATGAAAACTTTCGATTTGAGTTAGGCGCTGAAATTAGTTGGTCAAATTAAAGAGCTAAAAGGTACTCGGTTCATTTATTTTTTTATTTCAGCCAGTAAAAACTAGTTAGTTGGGGTAAAGCTACTAAAAATTGTTTGGTTAAGATTTACAACTGAAAGCTACTTGGTTACCTTTATGCCATAAAAGGTAGTTGGTAAGGTTAAAGTGCTAAAAACAATTGCAAACAGTTTGATTTGCATTAAGTGATAAAAGCTTTTTGGTTAAGTGTAATTGCTAAAAAGTATTTGGTTCGGTTTAGCCACTATAAACTGTTACGTTGAAGAGTTCCTCTTTTAGGCTGTAAAATAGGATCAGGGTTAGCTCCCCAAAACTAGTCAGTTATTTTAAAGCATTAATAGCTAGTCCTTTGCTTTAGCTGTTAAAAATGAGTCAGGTTGAAATGCTAAAAAGCTACTCAGTCAGGGTCCGGCTAAAAAGAGTTCAATTTTATCTACAAAGGATTAATCACAACAACAGTTTCCTCAGACTCTACAATAATACAGAGAAAACAATCAGTAAAGATTTATGTTTTATAACGTGTTTTGGACTTCATGAAGGTAACGTATCGATATTCTTCTCCTGATTTTTAAAATGTTTTTATTTGAATGTATTTGTAGCGCCGGCAGTAAATGGACCCTTTGTCTCCAGGTGTGTTCGGCTGCAGGTTAATATCCTGCCCTGTCTCTGCTCCTATTTATCATCTCAGGTGTGTTTAAGTGCTACAATATGTGATGGAGGGTGGCTCACATGTATTGACAACAGCCATTTGTAAATCATAGCACAGCGCCGGGTCACTACATAATCCTTCTCTCACTTTATGTAAGAGGAAGATAATGCGATGGAACTTTTCTAAACTCGTAACCTTTTATCGCGGCCGCCCTCCTCGCTCTCTCTCACCTGTCCAGATATTGTTTCTGAGCTCGTATACCTGCTCCGCCGCTGCAGCCATGTCGTGTTATTCACTGTCTGCAGCCATCAGCCTTTTCCAATCTCACCATCAGGGAAGTCACAGCTCTTTGTACAAGTGCCTTCAGTAATTGAATTTGTTGCAGAAATAGCGGCCTGGAAAATTTCATTTTCGCTCCCAGCGGGTGTGTGTGTGTGTATGTGTGTGTGTGTTAAATGCAGTGGCACTCGAGGCTCATCCCCTCCTTCCTAACTGATCTGCTCTGTCTTCCATTTCCCAGTCTCTGAAGTCTCCCACAGACGGCCGTCCCACTCCATTCTGGACTGCTGTCCTTCCACCACTGCTGCTTTCAGCCCCTCCATCCTCTCCAGTCTCACAGGACTGTTAGCTTTACCTAATAATCAGAAAATAATAATCTGAGTGCTAGAAAAAAGAATTAAAGAAAATTGAGGCACTAGAGCTAGGAAGGTAAATATTCAATAGTATCTAAAATAATAAAGTTGGGTTTTACACAGAAATTCTGTAATTATGTTCATCATACCAATACTGTGTTTAAATAGGGATTTTATTTTGTGTTGGACTGTGTCTTTACGTACACGGGTGTTTTTAGGTTTGGTTTTCTTAAGAAATATCACTGTCCGCATGAAAATGAAAAAACAAGTAAAGATCATGCCAGACAGGAGGCAAAGGCGCATACCTCTGATGTTGCAAGAAAACATCTTCATTTTCCTCATCCACACATGAACAGTTTCAGAAGTACAGAAAAAAAACTATTTTCCAAAATAGCCGTATACGTATGAACGCAGCCTCAGAAACAGCAGGAAGGCATCATCATTAGCAGCCAAGATTTTAATTACTAACCCTAACTAACTCTGTGTTTATGCCTGTACTTGACCAACCCACATGTTTTATAATTAGTAGCATATTTATCAAAGGTCATGTGTGAACATCGGTCATATGTATGATGGAAAAATCATTTGCTCCACCACGAAATGAAATGAAATGAAATGAAATGAACACACAGTATATATGAGAATAGCCAGATTAAAAGTTGTGTTCAGAGATGTGAAAAATTTGCACCATGAGAGGTGTGGATAGACCTAAAATCCAGGATTTAGACAGACGAAAAACAACTAAAACCTGAATGCAAACAGTAACAAAATTCAAAAATAAATAAATCGAAACTGGAGTCAAAAACTCAAGTCACCAGAAACACAGCAACATCAAACCCAGGTTCACAGGTTTTGGTCAAAATGATCAAAAAATCTAAAACTCAAAACAAAACCCAGGATGGTGACATTTAGTGTCTACATCAGGACGTTAGACATCGCTGCCAAACTTCACAGTGTACTGATTAGAGTTACAATCAAAGCAAAGCCGACAATGGGAATCCTGTGAGCTCTAAAGTTTAATGCTAATGCTGCAGGTACACCCTAACACAAACCACTGATGTGCCACCTGAACACAGCCAAATACAATCAATATTTCTGACTCCGTCTCAGTTCTCTGTTCAGCATTTATCACCTCACACTCGAGCAGAAAGAGTTTATTGTTCAACTCAATTCAATTCAATTTTATTTATATAACAATACATCACAGGAAGTGCACCTGAGTAATAGAAGATAGGATAATATTGGGTTCAGTATCTTGCTCAAGGGTACTTCAGCATGGAGACTGAGAGAGCTGGTTCTGAAAGGAGAGCAGCAAATTACAGATAAAAAACATAATAATTTTCTAAATTGCAATGTTGATTAAATTAGAAGCAGTTAACAAATTACTTTTCCTAAAACAGATGAAAAAAGTACTTTGATTTGTGATATCATTTAAGGCAGAACTGAAATAGACATATTTTCCTTTCAACATTTATTTTAAACTGTGACATTTAATTTCCTGGATAAGTGAAACAGATTTTAACAAAACAAAAAATGTAGCTTAAACATCGATTACACTACGAAAGATCAAAATTGTTCCCATCATTTAAAAAAATGACTGAAACAAACTAGGAATGTGTAATCTGACCGATTTTTAGGATTTAAAAAATGGCCTCCACGTGCATGTAAGTCCAAAGCTGTCATAATCACAAATAAACAAGGATAATAAAATATGATTATAAAAACTATATGACATATTGCGCATTCTATTTATAGGAATAAACATAATGCAAGTGCAGGAATATAATAATTAAAAGATATTATAAATATACGAGCATATTATTTTATGTATATAATTTCATAGTTTAAATTCATATATTTTTGTCTGCCTCCAGACAGGAGGTCATGTAAAAGTCTCACTGTCTTTCCCCTTTCTTGCATAATGGAAAAAAGGAGAAGAAATAAATACAAAATATGTAAATAAAGAGCAAAACTGAAAAAGAAATAAAAAGAAAAATAAGAGTGGAAGTTAAAAAAAACAATTTGAGAGACATTTTTAAGTTATTTAATGCCTACATTTATTTACTTGGGCGCCATTTATGTATATTTAAATGTTGTTTATTAATAATGACCCTCTCAGTCCTCTGTACACCTAATGCCCTCAGCTGCAATAAAAACAACAGTAACAGCAGCACTTTTATTTGACCATACTGGTGTCTTATTTGTTCTAAATGTTGAGATCTTTTGCTTTGATGAATAAAACAAACTGCAGCCGCCAGGACCTGAACAGCAGGGGGCGCCACTGAGAACCAGAGGTTAGCTTAATGCAGCAGTTTTACTTGTAGCTGTTTTTTTTTTTACTGTGCTGTTGAAGAAAAAAAAAGCTCCTGAATACTTGACCGCCTCTGCTGCGCTGTGGGGTGGAGGAGGGGGTGTTTGGTTGGGGGAAGTGGGGTTATGTGGGGGGGATTTTGAGGGCTTGTCACGGTGGCAATTTTCTCCTAAATACCTTCCACAAATAATGGTTTTCAGAATGAGCATTAACAGGGTTGATTACACGAAATGGCCCTTTTAATTTACAGCGGGCTCCTATTGATCACAGGAGTGCAGATTAAAGCGTTCAATGAAGCCCGTGATGAGGTATTAACCAGCTGGAGCCCCCCGGGGGGCCCGAGGCTGGCCGGGGCTCTGCCTGTGTACAGTTATTCCCCTGTAATGAAGTGCCTCTATGCAGGGGCATGGAGCCCCGGCAGGAAAAATAGATTGAAGATGATGAGCTCTTCAAAGTCATTTTTCGCTCTCTCATTCCACCTCATGCCCGGCGCCTCCTGCCCCGCCGTGCCCGCTCCCGAAAATGCCTCGGCTTTACTTAGCCGGGCCGGACCGATGCAATTTTTATGACCTTATTGCTTTTTTACCATGGTAATAGTTTTGAATCAATTTATCAATCTGCAGGAGCCATCAGCCATGTTGCCCTCGAAGATCAAGTCCAGGTCATTCCATCATTGCTCTCTGGTGCACTGAGATGGAAAGGCGGCAGGAAAAAAACCTCCTGCTCCTCCTCCTCGCCTTCATCACTGCCAGCGGCTATATGAGAATGCTCCTCAAACAGCTTAGCAAACATGCTCTCACCAGTTTAACCCGTCATCCCAAACCCCCACCATCACGCAGGGATTTCTTATTATCTATCGCCTCGTGATGGAGACTTGGAGAGGGGGATCGAGGAGAGGCACCACCACAATAAGAGCCTCTCGACTTCTACAAGTGTGTGTGTGTGTGTCATAAAAGCAGCTCTCTTTATTCAGCTCTGGCATGAATGTGCTCCCCTAATCCAAAGCTACCGGTTTAAAGAAATTCACATAAATCTGCAGAAAGGCTGTTTTATATTTTCTGGATTGATTCAGCTCGTTTTCAGATCAATAACAGATTGAAGAGGACGATTTATTCTGGGGATTAATATGTTTAAATGAGCGTTACGGCTCTACTGTCCTTTGTTCAGCTTCAGCAAATGTCAATTAATGTTCCATATCTTCTGTGAGATCAGGCCTGAGAGCTTTCATTCAATTAGGCTGAATTATCGGAGGCTCCGTCTACTGTATGCCACATAATGCTCAATCAGTAATGTGATAATGGCAGCGTGGCTTTGCTTCACATAACCGCACAGCTGCAGAGTTCCCCAGAGACATTGCAATGCAAAATATTACTGAAATTTCTTTACATCATCATTTTTAGATGATTTATTTGGAAACGTTTCACATCTGTAACTGTGGAAGCAGCTCATCTGTCCTGCAGTATGGAACTGGGACAAACAATCGACCAATAGTCCACCTCAAGCTCCAAAGTCTTTATTGGTCTAATTTCTCTCCTCATAATAACTGTATGTATATGACAGAGTGATGAAAACAATGGGGAGTTTTTTGAAAACAGTGATCACCAGATATCACTGTGAATAACTGTGGCGATCCTCAGGGCTCTATTATCGGTCTTCTACTTTTTATTTAAATTTAAATTATACTCTTGTTTGTCAAAGCACAAAGTGTTTCCTACTTCATAACTGCATGAGCTATAAATTGTACTAAGGCTTAAAGTTTGCATTATTGACCAAGCCACACTACAGGTGGATGGCGATACATGTGGCTGTAGCTGCTAGCTGTATGCTAGGCTTCAGTTGGAGTCTCTGAACTGGACCTCTGGACTGTGTCTGTGCTGCTGGAGCCTTTAGGAGCATTTTTAATGACATTGTCTGACCAGTAATGTGGCTGCTGTGCACTTAATTGCACTAACACACAGTCCAAGGAGTCCGAAATCTAGTTTTGGTGAGTTCTTGATCTTAATACTCAGACTGATTGTTGTGCTGCCCTCTGCTGGCTGTGTGACTCCACCCAAGCTTTACATCAACAGCTCCTGCAGGAGATCCCATCCTGTGGATGTGTTTAGTCTGGAATATTTCCACTCTGGGCCTGTTATTCCCACATAGATCCTGGCTTTGTGGCAGCTGTGGGGGAACCACAAAAACTGAGGAGGTGGTGGTTTCGATTTTCACTGAAGCCAGAGGCCACCTATCGCATTACTGTAAAGCTTTATGTGACAGTCATGTTTGTGTATTCTGCACTGTCGAGTTATTCGTTAGAAAGTCACAGAGGCTTAAAGTGTGAGACGTGAGTTGAGGCCTCACCGACTCGCCCCCTCAGAGCGCCAGGAAGGCAGATGGTTTTCACAGGACGCTAAATATAGAGCGTCTGTGTGGAGCCTGTGCTCGGCCCCCCGTCGTTTCAGAGAAATCATCCTGAACACAAACACATTAACAGTGTGTCTGCAGTGCGCCTCAGCCAGTCCTTCGCTGCGGACCACACCGAAACATCTCAACGGTCCCAGTGTAGCCACAGAGTTCAAACTAAAACCTGCAGTTCCTCTAATGTCCAGCAGAGGGTCTAGCAGTAAGTCAGCCCCCATAGACTCCCATCTTAAAACTTTAGAGCAGAAGCAAACATTTACAGGGTGATGCAAAATCTGTTCTAGTCTCTATAGCTGTCAGTCATGTGGACTGCTGCTCCCCTCTGAGCCTGATTCTCTTGAAAGTTTCTTTCTGTTAAAAAGGAGTTTTTCCTCACCACTGTTGCCAAGTGCTTGCTCAAGTTGGGGTTTTCTCTTATTTTTACTTACAATATAAAGTGCCTTGAGGTGACAGTTGTTGTGTTTTGGTTCTATATAAAACTAGTCCACGACCAAACACCAGGAACATACTACTGCACGAGTGCATGTGTTTATGTGTGGGCTTTAAATGTCATAGGGTGATGGTGTGAACATGTAAACGTCTCAACCTCGACGTTAGAAAACCAAACTTCCAGAACATCCTGACCCTACAGGCCAGTGTAGAGCAGCTGTTTGATATGGACCGGGAGGAGGTTCAGGATCAAAAGGTTGCCAGATATGATCCTCATTAGCTCTTGCAGCTGAATTCATCTTCTTCCTGTAACACCAGCCTGTTGCATCGTCCCTATTCATTCCCTCCTAATATATTGAAATACTATGCAACAGCTTTAAGTAAGAGCCACGTGCCGTGGGAGCCACGGCGAGTGATTGATTATTTGATGACACTTTGCCGTAGTTTTTAACTCATCTTTTCTGGGCTATGTTGAACAGTAATGGGTTCATGAGGCCGTATGTGATGAATATTTAAAAAGAAACTTACATGAAACTGTGTCAAGGGCACGACTGAATTATGAGTGTGGCATCAGTGAGGAAATGTGAAGATGAGTCCATAAACAAAACCGTTTCTGTCTCTGCGGCTGGATTTAAAATGATTGTTTGGATTTCTGAGTGTAAATCACTCAGAGAATATCATGAATTAAACATCATATGCAGCTGGTTTCAAACAGAGAATGCATGCCGTGGTTCCCAAACCCCCTGGACACCTGAATTCACCTGCTTCCTGTTCTGATTTCAAGGCTTTTTGCTGTAATATGACATTATTTTAGTTGTTAGTAAATGAGGTCATGGAGTCCTATTGAAATCATTTTCTTCTTGGACTCCTCGCAGTGTTTATATGAAGCCGAGCCCCTTGCCTTCTGTAAGGATGAATCATTTTAATGGTGGTTGTAATTACCCCAGGAGCAGATGTATTTTGCTTAGAATCCAGTCATTGTTGGTGGGGTGAGAGGCCTTTTTAGAGATGATATATTTCTGCATCAGTACGTTTCTTTTATTTGAAATCAGAAACATGTATCAGTAAAGTGACACATATTTTTCAGTGAGAACGATGCTCCTGAAGTGTTTGGGATTTTTGCCTGATGTAAATCTCAGCTGTTCCTCTGTGGCGTTCCTGGCTCCGTGAACTTCCAGATGTGGGTGATGGCCTGGTATTCCGGTCAGCCGTGGAGCAACACTGCCGGAGTCCGAGCTCAGTGTGGTCTGCTTATCGTCTGCTGAAATAAGAAAGAGCCTAAAGCAGCTCCTAAACCAGGAGGTGTTGTTTACAGATGTCCACCCTACCCCGCCATGGGCTTTGATACTCTGCCCTTGTTTCTTTTCCTGAAATATAATAACAATTTCCGCCATCTTTGTCAAGTTGCAGAATTGACCCCTCTGTAAATTAATGACTTGTCTGGTGTATATTTGGATGTCTGGTAATTAAAGGCGCTGCTGTGTCGGCTCACAGGACCGTTTTCAGTGCCTCTGAAATGAGATCGATCCCGGGGAAGATGGTGCTGACTGTTCACACAGTACAACAACGTTTTTGTAGAAGGGTTGTATTAAACTAGTGTAAGGAAACAATTTCTGGAGCTGTTTGGGACTATTTTTAGTGGTGAATGAATCCATTTGGTGATTTGGTTAGTACTACTATTTAACAAAAAGTTATGAATTTAAATAAATGATGAAAACAGCATGGAAAGTTTTTCCTTTAACAATTAAAAGGTAAGTTATCTGCTAGAAGGATCACTTTGTCTTGAAGACGATCACTTCTGAGGGCATTTCTTCTTTTTGGGGGGTTGTGAAGCTGCCATGTTCAGTGGCTTGCACAAAGGTCCTTTAATTGAATGCCACAGTAGTAAATAGGCACTAATGAAAGGATGAGGTCTTTGGGATTACGACAGCCAATCAGGAGTCAGCGTCCAGACTCCTCTGGCTGCCCTGACCTCCAACATTCCCAGAAAGAGGCTCTGTATTCTGGCCAATATTGGACTAATCCTCCCTCTATCTGCGTGCTCCTGGAGGTCAGCCTTAAAAAAAGCATTAAGCCAACAGCTAATGGAATTAAGGCTATAATAATATAGGGATATAGTGAGACAATTCTATTAACAAGATATAAATCATGTTGAGTGTGAGGTAAGTGTTTTTTAATTGATTGATGGAAACGGCGATCCATAGGTTTTCTGGAGACTAACAGCCATTTACCGTCTCCGGCAGAGCAAAAGAGGCAAAAAGGGAGAGATAAGAAAATTACGGCGGGCCGAGGAATAAATTATTCAGAAAAGATAATCATTTTGTGCTGACATTACTAATGTGAAGAAGCATTTAATCTCCCTCCGGTGGGACAGGGGCCCGGGTGAAGGTTTTTATAAAGATTAAAACTGCACCCAGAACGCCACGCTCTCATTACCCACACCGCTGTCCTCTAATCAAGGAGAGGGAGGCTCTGCACAGCATTCTGGGAAACTTCACTCAATAACACGCACACACAGGCATGCAGAGAAAACACACAAACAGCAGGCGGGATTTAATTTAGACTGATTTTGACTGGAGGAAAAAAAAAACGTCTCCGGGCCTCCAGAAGTTTGGACTCCGTTCAAAGGAAACATTAAAGTTTATTTATTCACTTTAAAATGCAAATCAGCCAAAAAATATGAATTTTCAGCAGCTGTCTCTGAGCAGTTTATAAAAATACAACTTTAAATTATAATTAAATCACATCAGACAAAAGTTACCGAACACAGCACATAAATACTAATGCCAGTTACTTGTGAGTAACGGGCAGCAATAAAGAATTAAAAGATGGCAGCGAGTGCGTCGATGTTTGGTCATTAACCAGGTTTTTGATTAATTTTTTTGGTCCAGGGATCAGTGAATACTGCGAATATTGCAGTTTTTATGATACTTGATTAGCGTGTGTTCATACTTTGGTTTGATTTGAGGTCAGATGGGCTTTCTAACAGACTTCCAGCAGCACGGGTTTGAACTTTTTTGGTAAAGAAACAACTCGGCCACAGCTGCCATGAACCTTGACTTTTTAAAGTAATTATACAAACGGGAAAGCAAAATGATGTCCCGTATTTTATGGTGGAGAGAGCAGAGCGCCCTGTGAAAGCGAAGTGTTGATTTATTGGTTGCGTTCCCACCCTCACCTTTGACCCAAAGACTGAGATGGAGCAGCATACAAGCAGTGGAAATGAGCTTCCTCTGAAGGAAAGAGCTCAACGTAGAGCCACTGACCTCCTTGAAAGGAAACTGGTGAAGTGACCAGGACGCCTCATGGTTGAGATGTTTGAAGGGAGACCAGGACATTGGAAATGCTTCTGTGTTCTCCAGAAGAGCTGCAGGAGGCTGCATCAAACAAAAGAGAGGAAATAATCTTAAAATATCTTGGGGACTACTTTCAGTGGTGCATTAATCCATGTTTGGTGATCTGGTGAGGATTAGTGGCAGAAGGACAGGGAGCTTTTGTTAGAAATACTACAGTGTTTGAGATTAGCCCAGATAATCCTCCCTCCTTACATTTTTATTTAGCAGGACTCAAAATGAGCCCATAAAGTCACGAAAAGAGCGTTCATGGAAGTCGGGGCAGGGGGACGTCCTCCTTCTACAGGAGCGGTCTCTGTGCGACCACTAGGGATGGGAATCGAAAACCGGTTCTTGTTGAGAACCGGTTCCCACTATTTCAATTAATTGGAATTGTTTGTCATTTTTGCAAACGATTCCCTTATCGATTCCAGTCGCCTCGAATGACGTCACCACGTTGCGGAGCGTCATTTACCTGGAAGGAAACACGGCGCCTAAGCGGCACAAACGCTCAAAAGTTTGATTATACTTTACGAGAACAGATGACAACAGGGCAACTTGCAATACTTGCAAAGTAGATATTTCATTTAAGGGAGGAAACACTACGAATATGCAAAAGCATTTGCTCACAAAACACGCGATATCCTTAAATAAATGAATGTCGTGTTTTTAATTCCGCTCCGGACTCATGAATCTCAAACCAGCAGCAGCGGTAACGTTTGCACGTCCTCTCCCGTTAATGCGGCAGGTAAATAATCAACTAACAGTGCACATTATGTTAGCAAAACCTGCCATTACTGTGCATTTAGGTGACCATGATGAGAGAGACAGACAGAGTCTGGCTGGCTCAGATGCTCAAATGTCACCGAGCAGTGACTTGTTTGTGGTCAAAGGCTTGCACCCATTTGCCACAGCAGATGATTTTCGGTAAGTGAATGTGTTTAATTGTAGGCAGGGACATTACTGCATATTCTTGTGTAATTGCTACAGAATAATTCATGTTATACTTTGTTATTGCTACAGAAGAATATTTATTTTATTATTTTACATTTACAATTTTTTTTTCTGGGGACCCTGTGACACCCCATTGAAGAGCCGTAGGCTGTGGATCTCTTAAGAGCTCACTGTTGGGTTTGTAAGGCCATGTTACTCCTAAATTTCTATCTTGTTCAAAGAGAAGATATAAAACAAAGTTCTAAGCTAATCGACCTTAGTGTTCTCCTTTTTTAAAAACAAGAATCGATAAAGAATCAAAATGGAAAATGGAATCGGAATCGTGAAAATCGTGAAAATCGTATCAATTCCCATCCCTAGCGACCACGCGTATCGCCCACTGGAGGCTGTTAAAAGAATGCAGGTTTGAGGCTCCAGGAAACAGTAAGTCCAGGATCCACGTGTACTAGCCTGGTGAAATAACCCCACAACGCCGTGCGAGACAGGAAATCCCTCAGAGCGTCTGCAGATAAATTAATGGCTGAAAAAAGAAAACAGAAAAGGCACGAGACAGGCGAGATAAAGAGACGGCGCTCGGCTCATCCAGCGTGACAAATTATGAGAGTTACAAAGTGGGATGACAAACGGGCGGTTGAGCAGGAAGTTAACAGGAGCGCGGCGGTCGGCAGCAGGCGGCCGCCGTTATCTCCCCTCATGTTTATTAGAGCCGGCCTCTTGTTGGGCGCCGCCGCGCTGACAGTGATGGACAGCTCCTATTAAGACCCCGCGTACCCGGCAGCTGGCAGGAGCAGATACATTAAATACAACTGTTATTACTTTTCATTGGCTCGCCTGTAAAATATGGCCACTAAATAGTTGTTGCCATCGGTTTGATACAAGATTTTAATTTGAGAGACGGCTCGGGGGCTTTGTTCGAGCACGATAATGGTGGTGTACATGCGAGGGTATTGATGCGCTGTCTCCTCAGAGCTTTGTTTGCTGTTATATACGACTCCCCGACCGGGATGTTATCAGACGCTTCTCCTCCCTTCTCATTCACAGAGCGTGTCTGCTTATCACAGCAGGCTTCAGTGTGGTCAACAGCAGCATTTAACCCTTCGATGAAGCCCTCAGCTCCCCACACAGCTTGCGCTGCGGATAGCTGACAAATTAAAGGAAAATACTACCAGCTGACTCTGTAAGGATGGTTTCATCCACTTAAAGAGAAGGATCAGTTCAGTTTTGTAGACACAATCAACACCTCCATCCAGTGATGTGAAGCAGGTTAGAAAGAAGAATCATGTTCATCCCTGCAGGAGTGGTAAAAGGTTCTTATAAAGCAAGAGTAGTAGTTTTTTTTCTATATCTAAGCGCTTCAATCACTCCGATGAACGCATCAGGAATAACTTGAGGTTCAGTATCTTGCCCAAAGATACTTATGCATCCAGATTGGTGCAGTCAGGGATCGAACCAGTGACATCCCAGAGTAGATGAACAGCTCTGATCAGTTTTAAAGCAGGACTCACAGCCTGAGGACTGAATCTGAGTTTCTGTGGATTTTATTTCCAGTGTTTGGTGTATTTTTCCTTCCTTCTTTGATTCCAGCTCCATGTTCAGTGTTGGGTGCTTTCTCCATTTCTGGTTTTACTTTGACAGTTTCCTTGTTGTAAACGTTATATTTTTGGATTTATTCATCGTCCTTTTAAGCTCACTAGACTTTTTGCTGCTTTATTAGTTACTCCTGCATTTTTGAGTTACACTCCACACAGAAACAAAACAAGTCAGAGCAGATTTAAAGCTTTCTTTTCACTGCATCTTGATCCCAGGATCATCTTGTAGTCATATTTTATGTGATATCCTCAGTTCTGAGGCGCCAGTTTGTTCTCACTGTGATGGATCCATCACTGATGCTCACAGCAGGTCAGAGCAAAGCCATTTCATCTTTAGACTGTTTTTCTAAACATATTTTCAGCCCTGAAAGTTTCACGTGGAGATCTGCTGAACATATGAAGCTGTGAGGGCTCAAAAATGCTGGAAAATAATTGAAAAATGTCAAATTTGGACCCGGCCTCTGTGTCTCTGGAGGGCCTGAAACAGTTACTCAGTTTTTGTGCTGTAAAATATTTCACAGCTTCATTAAATAAAGCTATCAATCAGCTGATTCTGGGAGCTTTTCTTAGATTTGGTTTATATGGAATGACCCTTTAGCCTGTTCTGTTTCCCCGTCCGTCCTCACGTCACGCTGTGTGTCTCTTTGTGTCTCTTTGTGTCCTAAATAAAGCACTTTGAATGTCGTGCCGTAAACACCGCCGCCACCACTGCAGATAAACTTCTTGTGAGACTCAGGTTACAGCTGATATCCGTCCATCCAACCCCGCCAGACTCACCCCAAATGCTCATGTCGCGGTGATGCATTAGAAGCAGGACTGTCCAATAATACGCCGGCCAGGCCGGACTGTGTCTCCGTGGTGACGGCAGGACATCTGCATGTTGGCTGGTGGCGAGGGTCCGTGTCACGTCCTGCGCTCTGTGTGCTGCATATTAAAAGCTTTATGGAAGCAATTAAATGTGTGCTTAATGGCCAGGAGTTGGCAGAATGATTGTACAATTGAATTAGCAGTTATGATGGCCGGCATTACAAGATGAAGTAAATGCAATTACCTCAGCCCTCCCCCCCCCCCCTTCAGGTTCAGCAGCACGATGGGACTTAATTAGCTCTTGTCACATACACTTTCCTCCTGATCTAATTCCCCACAGCCCAAAGTGGATCGGAGGCAGCGCCGGCCCTCTCTGTCCGCCTTCACATTGATGTTCTCAGGGGCCATTTTCCTCCATGATGCATTGGAGCTGACTCATCCCAATAATAATAATAATGGCTGCACAGAGTCCAAAGGAGAGCCAGCTTCCTGGATCATCTCTGCACACGACCAGCAGGCTGCTTTAATACTTTTGGGATGCTGGAAGGAGATTTTATAAAGACTTTATGAAACAGAGGAACATTTTTAGTCTTTTTATCTGTTTTAGAGCCAAATTTCCATTAGTTCTCTGCACTTAGATACACTCCAACTTATTTTTTAATTGTAGTTCATCCTGTCCAATTTCTGCAAAAGCCTGCTGTATTATTTACATATTGGGTATTCCTGTTTGTCTGCCCAGAAATGGATCAGATCGACTGTTTCTTGTCCGAGCGTCTAATGTGTTGGATCAAACTCTCATCTTCTTAACAGGCTGCACTTTTTTGCCTCTTACTAAAAATCTCAGCCTCTCCAGTTTTATTTTAACAGCTCGGGAACAGCACTTTTCCCACAGCTAGTCCAAACCCTGCAGAAACATAATAATAATGACTAACCTCATGCTGTGGATGGATCATCTTAGATGTTCTCTCGGCTAAAGTTTGGTCCTTTTCAGCATCTTCTTTCAACTGCGGATGGAAACAATGAGCTGCTTCTCTATTCTGACTGTTAGTGGCATCATGGGAAAGAATCTCAGCTAATCAGCTTTTAAGATACTGTGTTAAATATGCAAGGTGAAGCAATTTTTTAAAACTTTTTGGCTTGAAGAATATGCCTCAGTGTCCATCTTTGAAAATTGCCCTAGTCAAAATATATAGAATATAAAAAACTTGATGAAACTACTTTGATGTTACCCTGACATCAAATTAAATCCTCAAATTTCATTTAGCAAAGCTGGAGCTCCACCTTCTTGGACCCTCTGTTAGTACATTGACCTCACAGCAGCCATATTTTTGGTCACATGATGTCATTAAAATGCTCTAAAAGGCTCCAACAGCACAAATACAAATCAGAGGTCCAGTTCAGGCCTAGCATACAGCTAGCATTTACAGCCGCACATATCACTATCAACCTGTCAGTCAAAGAGGCCACACCCCTAATAATACAACGTTATAATGTTGCAATGTTAAGTGTTAATGAAATTATAGCAGGTGAGTTATAAAAACAATCCCCTCCTGTACAGTTGGTTATGAAGTAGGAAACATGTTGTGCTTTGACAAACAAGAATATAATTTAAATCTGAATAAAAAGTAGAGGATCAATAACAGAGCCCTGTGGAACACCACAACCTGTACGAAAACAGTCTATGATAGTCTGGTCTGGTTACTCATGGTGATCTCTGGTGGTTACTGCTACCAGAAAAACTCTGATTTGACATAAACCCCACTATTATTAGAAGCAGACATCCTTCTCCTCCTTTTGCTGTCATAACATGATGGAGTGACAGATAAGATTCAGCTTCAGTACACATATTCAGCATCATGTTGTGATGTCCTTCTGTAGGAGGTCAGGGAGATCCGCTCCGTCAGCGGTAGACTTCCTGTGCCGTTCAGTGTAAACCGAAGGAATATGAAGCCTGCGAGGACTCAAACGGAGGTGAAATGAATCATACTCGATGTCGTCTCAGGTCTCTCCGGAGCCCTGCCGCTCTCCCTCCTCTCCCACAGAAACCATTGATTAGCTCTTAGCCGTGCTCATTTGCCAGCGATCGAGGCTCAGCCAGTGTGAATGTGGTGTCCTTGCAGATTTAGTGGTCACTTCTCTCAACTTTGCCCATTAACCTGAGTGCAGCAGGCAGTTTGCCCCCCTTCCTGAGCACCGCAGGAACATTTATTACCCAGGGACACTCTAATGGATCCCAGTTAAGGTGTGTTAACAATTTTTCTATTGATTAATTGGAAGAGAATCATAGCCAGACTAACTTAGCCCAGAAGATTTAGTGGCTTTTAAGGTAGTAGCGATGAATATAATGCTTTAGAAAGAGCTTCTGTACATTATATATATGACACCTGCTACATTAAGCTACATTAAGCTTTAATACGTCTTCATTACTGGCACTCTGCCCAACCCCTTCAAGGTTGAAATAGAGATCCACCTTTCATTATACCACCCATCATGGCTCTATGGAGAGATATCAAATAATAATGGAACTGTTGAAACAGTTCTGCCTCAGTTGTTAATGTTAATCGATGTATTAAATATTAAAGATTTCCAGACTTTGAACTGCTGCCACGCTTCTCCCATCAGGACCACTCCAACCACTGCAGCCAGCTAAACGCTCATCTTCCCGGTAATTAGGCAAAGTAGAGGATGATGGCGATCCTGTGACCTTTAACCCCCCTCCTCTCCATGATACCGCACAGTGCTGCTGAAACAAGGAGAACTCAAAGACTCGTTTCAACAGGTCAGACAGAAGAGAGGAAGATTTAACTGCAGGTTTCAGAGTGTTAAAGGCTGACCTGATGAATTTTAAGGCCTCACATATTTCTGTTTTATTAATGGAATAATAACACGGAGGATTAGATTCACAGGAAATTTAAATAAAACCTGTTTAATGTACTCTGATTATTCATAAACACAAGAAAACACTTTTTTTTCCGAAAAATGTCAAAAACTTGTTTTAGACTAAAAACTATGCTATTATTTTTTCAGCAAATAACAACCTGAATTCATGTTTTCATATCCTAATCCGAGCTGCACACTGGACTTCCCCGAGAAATTAGAGAAGCGCTAAAACTAATGTAAATAACTGCAATTTGGTGTCTTAATGAAAAATAATAATAATTTACTATTTTTTTTTTACTATTTTTTCAGCTTTTTTGTAAAACAGTACATTTGAAAATTCATAGATACATTATATTTTAGCATTTAGCATTAGTCAATTTATTTTATTTTGCACATACTGGAGGATGATGCCAGTGATTTTGGTATATAAAATGCAAGACCAGGCTCCAGCATGCGGATGACCTTTGCCTTCTTGAAAACACGACTGAAGCTGCATTGAGTGGAAAGTGGCGTATACCTTAGTACCTCTAACTCGAGGTCATACATATCGAAGCCTGGTTCTTCTCACCTAGGTTGGCTCTAACACTGATCATGCAGAGCTCAGCAGTCACACTAAGAGAAGACTTGGTGTCTACAATAGCTCCAATTTACAGCAACAGTAATGTCAGGCTGGTTTATATCAAAGGCAAAGCACCTGGCAACAGTGGGAAGGACGAACTTCCTTTTACCAGGAAGTGACCTCCAATAGAACCAGGATCAGGGCATGGCAACCTGCTTATTATTTCAGGAAAACTTGAATCCAAAATGACTTTTTAGTTGGAAGACTTCTTAGATGATCTGACTCTGTAGCATTAAACTCCTGGCAGAAAGTGGAGTCTAGAAGCTTCTGTGACTCATACACGAATCCTTCAAGATCAAAATGTTTTGTTTCTCTCATCACTTCAAGCGACTTCCTGTCATGTGCTCATGCTTCTGCACACGTGCGTTCACTCTGAACAGTCCAGTGAGGATTGGTCCATCAGATCAGGACACACAATCTTCGGAATGAAAGAGACATTCTGGCTGCCGCACACGACGCCGCAAAAATAAACGTCTCGCAGCGAGCTGACGTCACGTTGGCAAGGAGCAGAGGCGTGCTCGGTGCCCAGTGTGTGGAGAGAAAACAGCTTCCCCTGCAGGACGCCCCCGCCGCCCACATGCTCAACCCCAAACCTCTGTTTCTCTTTCCCTTCGAGCATCCAGAACCTTCCTCGTGTTTGCTCTGCAGATCGTTTGATGACAGCGAGTGGTGGCAGCATCCAAAGTCAGCTTATGATTCTTTCGTGATGTCTCATCCTAGAAATATAAGTCAGATTCAAACAGTTATCAGAGCTTCATGCATGTGGTTAGGAGACACATGAAGGAGCCGTCACATTACTCCAGTCTATCCTGATTAAAAGGCCGCTTTCTCCCAGGTTTTCTCCCGGTTCAGTCGGACCTCAGCGCATACATGCCAATCCTCCCGATTCACGTCAAAGAGAAAACTGATTAAACAGAAGTGTGAGATGGTCGAGAATTTACGCCAGCATCCAGTTATATTTTAGATAGCAAGGAGCAGACGGCAGAGTTTAACTCCACCGAGAGAGTTTGTGACGTAATTCTGAAGGCTAGACCGTCCAATTTCACAGTCACTCACTTCCAGCCTACCCAGCTTTCGGAGGACCCGGCCCACTTAGACTGCGAAGGCCGGGTCCTCAGGTGGACGCAGCCAGAAATGTAATTTATGTTATCCGAGTAAACGTTTTTTGTACATATATGTATATCACCCCCCCCCCCCCCCCCCCCCCCAAAACAGCCCTTTTGAATGTCTCCCTAATTCTGAGGTCTCAAGGTTGGCAAGTATGCCTCAGCGATCTGCACAGATTTACTCATAACAAGGTTTAATCATCTGTGGAGATCACAGAAAGTTAACAGAAGCCAAAAAGATTAACCCCCCGAAACAAATAATGCTGAAAAGACAAGCTGAGTGAATTCAGACAAACCCGTATTCGCACACAGAGCCTTCAGGCGTGGAGTCACAGCCTTGTTACCCAACATGGTTTTAATGTTTTAGATTCAAAAAGAATTTGAAATCTGAAGTTTTTATGAAGAATTTGAGGCCTGGGAATGTGTATTAAAATTATGCTAACATAGATGATTTAAAATTAGTGAAGATCCACGGGTGCATTTACACTTCCAGTGACTCCAATCATTTTATTATTGTATTGAAATGTCATATTTGGCTTCTGAATTTAGGAGATGTTTTTAAACACTGTTGTGTCTCCTACATTTTTTTCATGTCTTTGTTTAAGCAGACCATGAGTCTCGTGGTTGTGATGCTAATATCGTTTGCAATATTTTTCTTTTTTTCTTTTTTTACACCTTTGTAGCTTTGCACATTTTGTTATTTTTGTTCATGTTTGTCATATGTGGTCATGTTTGTTGTTGTGCTCGGGTCTTCCATGTTTTACGGTATCTTCCGTACTTGCTGATGTTGTCTGTCATAAGTTTGAGTTTGTGTTTTTTTCCAAAGACGAACATTTTCAGGATTTTCTCAGAGTTGCACTTTAAAGCTTTAAAGTGAAGGCGAGCTGTAATAAATGGTGTAAATAAAAAGCGGTGGGCTTGTGTAACGGCGCCGTCGGTGGAACCAGCGTGCAGTCTGTGGTTTATAGATGTAAAAAAAAATAAAAATCAGGACGAGGACGCTGCAGCTGCTGACTCGGACGGCTTTAAGAAATAAGTGAAGGAAGAGCGCTTCGTCCATTTATCGTTTAATGCCACATTAGCAATCTGCAGCGCTGTGGAGTCGCTGCCAGTGGAGGCAGCTCCGGGCAGATGGGCCGGCCTGTAAGATAGATCCACTGCCACATAAATCCCCCACCGCCATCACAAGCCAACCGAGAAACAGCACTAACAGCGTGTTATGGCGGGTCCGGAGCCGCTGCCAAAAGCAGCAGTTCATGCTTTTTCCCTGTTCAGACATTTGAGCGATGGACTCAGATGTTACCTCTCATTAGTATTACCGGACAGCAGAAACAAACAGAGAGCACTTACTGTCAGGCAGAAAAGGATAATCACGCTGCAGATGTGCCGAGCGCTTCTCCTTTGTCCTCATCGGGACAGCCGCAAAGCTTTAATGGCCCTAATGAATCGGCCGTACGCCCTCTCAGTCAGAGGCGTCACATGGATTTCACGCCCAAAATATTTGTTTCAGTTCACAGTGAAACCCTCTGCAGCAGATTCACACACACGTTGAGTCTGTCGAGGTCAGACTACAGAGAGCCAGAAGGATGCCTCAGCTCCAGGTCACCGTCGACCCGGGAACGCTCCAAACCACAGGAGCTTTGTCTGAAACCAAAAGATGTTACCTTTGAAATCAAGTGCATACATTCACTTTGGAAAAGCACCTTCTCTGTTTGATAAAGATTTACCAAACCCAAACCCGGGATGAGTCACCTGACCGGCCCATGTGCTTCATAATTAGCATAAAACTGATCCGACCATCACTCAGCACTCTTTAAATGATCCTTGCTTCAGATGATCATTGAAACAGAAATTAATTAGTGGCCAGTAATGATGTAAACAGTGTTTTTCTCCCATCCAAACATCCAGGGTACAACCAGTCTCATATTCTAACTGAGAGACAAAAAACTGCTTGGCCTCTCAGGTGTTCAAACAGGTGAAATGTCTTTCAGAAGCGCTGATTTCAACCTGAACCTAGACTAGTTAGACTTTTACAGACAGTTCAGTATGACTGTTAGACAGTCCGTAAACATACTGTGAGTGTTTACGGTGTTAAGAGTCTTTAACATGGACAAATATATAACTGGAGCTTAAATGAGCAGCTGGAACATGGTGGGCCTCAGCGGCACGTTTATCAGGTTTAAATCATCACTGACAATATTTTTGACCCTCTGTCATCAAATCAGAGTGATCTTTTTCAAACGTAAGCTCATTATTACCCCCTTGGTAAACATTTATATTTATCTCTGTGATAAATTTGACTTAACAGACTCAAAGATGTTAAATGTAAATCTATTTTACTTCATGTTTTCAGTTTATTTCGGGTCAGTAAGCATATAGTAAAGTCTAACATTATTATTTTAATCCTTGTGTCTAGTTTGCTATGATAACCTTGGTGTTTCCTGGTGGACCAATCAGCGAGCTTCATTTGACCCAGGGGTCTGAAGCGTTATCTGGAAGCCCGCCCCTCAGAGAGCAGAACAAGAGTATCTGTGACCAGCAGAGATTTGTCGAAGTCGTTTCATTCCGTCTCAACCACGGCCACAATTGACTTGTCATGTATTTTCCAGCTAATTAGCCCTTTAAAACGAGCGCCTATGTAAAGCAGCCATTGATAAGAACACAGCGGTAAATTGACCGTGAAATGCTGCCATTCATTCGGGGACAATGACCCCCTGTAGCGATAATCGGGATTAATTAGAGACAGTTAGGGGAGAGTGATGGCGGGGCGGCGTGCATGCTGGGTAGATAGCAGGGTTTCTCCCTTAAAGGGCGCTGTGATTGGCCAGTTCCTGTGAATGTGCCGGGGTTAACTAGCAGGGACGGGAGGCGATGTGGGCCTGAAAAGAAGGGGCTGTATTTTAACAAAAGGTCATTAGAAAAGCCCGGACCGCTCAGTTTAAACACCCGCACACCGCCCAGGGCCTGAAGCTGAATATTCAGGAAGATTGACCAAGAACCATCAGAGTTCATCACACAGGCTCCGAGCACAGTAATGGTACCCAGCATGTTTCTTCTGCAAGTGGAGGAAGAAAGTCGTGTTTCTCATGAAGGGTGAGGAGCTGAAAGTGCTGAAAAAGCCCCCCACTGTGTGTTTAATGGGGGAGGGTGAGCTTTGAAGCCAGCATGTGGTGACAGCATCTTCACTCAGGCCTATAAAACCTCTGCAGGCAGATATCACTGCAACTCAGACCACAACACAAAGACAAGACACGCCCCTGACATTTAAAGCCCCGCTGCCCCATAAAGAGGCCGATAAAGCACCGAAATACTGAACATGGGAACGCTCCACTGCACCTCCCCTGCAAGTGTCCCACATTGCATCCACCTTTCATCTAAAAACTGCATCACATGGTGCAGGTGAACTCAGTGTGTCAGGTATGAGACACCTCCTCCCTGTACATACTGACCATGATGTTGATCCATCTCTCCATCAGACCTGTTCCTCTGATCATCAGACCTCAGCCTTTCCTCCTGTTCCCCATCTTTAAAAATGGCTTCCTGGCAGCTGCCCTTCACTGAGACCTTTCTGATGATTCTTCAGTAAACAGCAGAAGATCAGCTGAATGTCCAGATCCTCTCTCAGGGCCTGTGCCAGGTCTTTCAGATATTGTTCCTCTGCTGTAGAGTTTTTAGGCCGCACACTTCTTCCGTCCAGTTTCCTCAGATTTTTAAGCACACACTGTACATCTGCTGAGATATGTTTTAAGCTAACTGGCCTTTGGGAATCACCTTGTTGAGGCAAAAATAATATTTTCTGTCAAACTGTTTTGCATGTGTCATAGATTCAGCTAAAATGTGAACAGATGAAGTGTGTGTGTGACAGGTTGCTGGGAACAAAGAGCTAAAAAATCTCATTTAAAACTTGCTCTTTCCTCAGTTGTCTGTTATTTTTTGTGCCTTTTTAATGTTTAAATGGTTTGTAGGTCAGAGTTCAGAGGTTAACAAACAGGTACAAGGACTGGACTGAAAATAAGAGAAAAAGCAGTAATAAATTTGGGCCACCCACAGTTCTCCATGACTTTTGCACAATACAGTTAAAGGTATACAGAGATAAAAAGTTTAACATGCAAAAGAGTATAAATTATAAATAAACTGCGAATGTCATGAGGTCGGTGAGTTGAGATGATTTCAGGAACTTTGAAAGTCAGAACGTGAGAAGTTGATCTTCTCTTACTTCATCTCCTTTCCATAAACATGATGCTCCTGCTCAGGAGTCTTGCCTCTGTGTGATCGGGGAGTGTGGTGTTTCGCCATCATGTTCCTTGCTGTCAGCAATGCAGTGCGGCGTGATCCCCGCTGGCTCTGCTGGTTTCTCTGAGCGGGCGGAGCTGGTGGTGGAGCGCTGACAGCAATGCGACAGGCCGTGGGACTCCCCGGGGAGCTGTGAGCTCTCCTCTGCTGCAGCACAGAAAGGACTTGTCTCTGCTAATCGAGGCCTGGTCGGCCTGACAGGTAATGGAGCTGTGGGGGGCGAGGCGGGGGGAGATTGGGCCCTGCTCTGCTGCAGCCTCCAATCTCCTGGCGCTGTCTATGCAGGCTGGCGGTTTAATTCACTGACCATTAGCCGGCAGATTTGTTATTGCTCACTTTTAGAGGCACTGACAGAAGGCATTCGAGCCGGCCGACGGCTCCTCCGCCGGGAATTACAATGAAGGATTTGGCTTCTGCCGCTCTCTTCCCGAATCCTTCCCGTCTGGCTGCAGTGTGGGAAGCCACTGCATCCACCCGCTCACCTCATCATTCAAAGCATCATCCTCCATTCTCCTTGGTGCGTCACATCTGCAGGGGCTGGAAATTAGCGGAGGGCATTCCTAGTCATGGAGCTCCTGATTTGTCAATCACTTTTCAATTAGCAAATGAGCTCCAGCACCACAAAGGTAGCTCCCGGTCACAGCCAGGAAGAGCTGAGCCAGCGGGAACATCCACTTCTTCACAAACAGCAATGAAATTAACTGAATATAACCAAATCACCATTAGCAATCCATCAAACGGTTCAAGTTGCGAAGCGGGGCCTCCAGACGACCGATAAGTGACTCCATCCTGATTGAGAGGAGAACTAAAGAACGATGAAGCAGCTCAGAGAGGCGGAACGAGAGAGCAGAGCAGCTTTAAACTATAACTTCATACAAGTCCAGGTGAGAGGTGGATGTTAAAGATGAACTGCCAAATGGTTTCCCGATGACTAAACCTTGTTTAAAGGTGGAAGTAAATCAGCTAAAAGGAAGTCACCGTTTTCACCTGTTTACCACTCAAACTACACCACCTGCTAAAAAACCTGAACTCTTCATAGAAAGTGTTCAGTCTACTCAGCAGCTGCTTATTTAGATAGAACCTTTCTTATAAAAATCTAACAATCAGACGATTTTAACAGGGACAGAAACAAATTACTCCATAACTGAAGCAGAAAACAGAGACTGAACTTTTAGGAAACCAGAGTCACGTGTTTTTGTTCTGACGCCTTTGTTATTGGTTTAGGCAGTGTTGGCTTGTCGTGGATGGGGAGTTGGATGAATAGATGAATTGGTAGATGGATGGATGGATGAATTGGTGGGTGGATGGAGTATAAATGATATTTCTGCTGAGACCAACTGCAAGGACTGATTGTGCAGACTTCCTGTCTGGTTTCAGTTTCAGGTAGAAATAATCAATAATCAGTGACGAGCATCTGATCGAAGCTCCTCTTGTGGATGCTTGATCTCCTCCACGGTTGGGAATGGGAAATGAAGTGATCCGTTTCTCCTCCTCCCTCCTCTGTCAGCAGCGCTGACCTTCTCTTCCTCGCCCTGACAGAGGCTGCTGAAGGACGTCCTGATTGGCTGATGCTGCACATCCTGCCTGCCGTCAGTGCGCCCGTCGCTGCTAAGGTGTGAGAGGTCCGGGCCGTCGCGTGGAGCGTTTGATGAAGCAGAGGAATCGATGGAGTGAGGAATGATGAAGAAATGAGAGGCGGAGACAGACAGACCGCAAAAACGAGCGTGTCACATTCGTGAGCAGAGGTGGAGCGGGGTGGGGGGAGGTTCTAACAAAAATGCACAGAGAGGAGGGGGAGGGAGGTCATTGATAACTCAGATGAAGCTGCATCTGTAGCTTCGTGCATCACATCACAGCTGGCTTCATTATTCTGAAGTTTGGAGTAAATTGCGAGATTTAATGAGGAGGTTTAATTAATGAAGATATTCCAGGGCGAGCCTCGTGTCCCTCTAATTCGCCTGTTTGCGATGAAGCTCCACCTGAGCGCCGAGGGCCTCAAAGAGAGGCCGAACAAAAACAAGCCGACGGGAGATGATGGATGATCGGGTGGAATCCTAAACGGCTCTCTGGTTGGCTGCCAGCCGCTCTGGGTTTATTTGTCTTCATATCGGGCCGAGTCTGTGTTTATGTTCGCTCTCTGGAGAAACCACATGTCCTGAGAAATGACCCGGCCCACCAGAGCGAATACAAATATGAACTCCTGCTCATCTTACCCATCATTTGTCTGAATTTGGGAATAACGCGGGCGCATACGTCACTCTGAGGACTGACAAGTTAAACGAGTTTACGCTGAAACTGAAGCACGAAGCTCTCTAAACACAAATCTATGAATCCTGATGTCTCTGCTCTCAACCCTCCACCTACTCTGATTGCAATTGTTTGGAAGTTAAAATAAGTGCTTTCAGATATGAATGAGTAAGTTTCGATGAGGGGATGTGAATTCAGGCCCAAGCTTTTTAAAAAAAATAAAAACAGGAAAATCAATGAGAAACTTAAATGAAGAGTATTCAAATCCATTCAAACTGAGCATAGATTATTTTCGTCTTTCTTTTAAAAACTGTGAGATTAATCAAAGCCTCAGTGCATCCATCCTGTGGACAACATGCTGTCCACGCCAAGCTGTTTGAACGTCTATGCTCCACTTCCACCCGATCTCCGGACCATAAACTCTCTTTCTTTTTTTTAAATCATATCTCTAGATCCATCCGTTTAGAATTGCTATCCTTCATCATAACACAGTCTTAGTCTACTACTACCTTGATCAGTTTTATTGTTTTGTGGTTTCATATTCATGTAGATTCTTTTAATTTGGTGTACTAATGTAAGGTGAGGGATGAGTGAACTTGGAGTGCCTGTAACTCTAAAAATATTCAAAGAATGAAGGTAAAATTCTACAAAGGGTACAGATTTTTCTAAAAGTGAAGATGAACCACAGATGGTGTCAAAATGAATCAATGGATGGATGAATGGATGGTTGGTAGGATGGATGGTTGGCTGGATGCCTGTGTGTGGAGATCAGAATTAGGCCTCCTCCATTTCCAGGTGCATTGATTTATTTCCCATCATTAATGAACTTTGCTGCAGCTCCACCTGTCAGGCTTGGCCCATGCGGGTCAATAACAAGAAGAAACTTGATGCTTAAGTGATTGTGCGGCGCTGACCATTCGATATATCCGGACAAATGTCAGCTGCTTGTAATATGTTGATTGTGCAGGCCTGATCTGCATAGGCACTACGTTGAGCCGGGCCGCGGGAAATTCTTGCCATAAATATTTCATGCAGAGGTGACACTGCCTGAATAAAGCGACACAGGAGGGACTCTACGGGCCGAATCGATGAAGCTGCTTTTAAAGGGAGACAGAGATTTCAGATCTGCCACAAACACGCTTTACACCGTGACGGCTCACACGCCAGCGTTTAACAGAGGGAATAGGCTGACATGGTGTTTGCAGGCTCTGCAGTGATGTGTGAGCGGCGTGCAGGGAGGTGGGGGTCGGGCGGTGTGTAAACACTTAAGGTGACTAAACTGCTGGCTCGAGTTTTCTGGCCCGAAGCAGAAATCAGTGCGATGGATCGGATGGGAGAGATTTAGTTGCAGGTGGCAGAGGTCGGTGGATTGTGTATTCTGTGCAGTCAATAATAAAGTTAGGACTTATGCCCGCGGAAAGTTAATGAGCGATCACAAGGACCTTGGAAAGTCATTTGCATCTGGGCATGAGCTCCTCACTTTGGCTGGGAGAGGTTCCCCAGGGACATGTGGGAGGTGTGAAAGGCACCACTGCACTCATAACAATCAGACTTCAGCACCAATGTGCACCACCACGACTGAAGGTGGCGCTGCGAAACATAGAGGGTCATTTTTAGAAAGCTGTATAAAGACTGCAGGAGGCTGGAAAACACTGACAGGTACAGTCAGTAACTAATAGAGCCAGGAGGAGGCGGAAGAGGAGAAACAGGAAGAGGTAAAACTTCGGGACAGCTTCGGAAATTAAAATCTTTACTGCCGGTAACCAAGCGACGCAAAAGTCTGGATTTGCCCCCGGCCACGTGGCAGTAGCCACGTCATCACCTTGGTAGCCAGGCCTGGGCCTCATTCCCCCTCCCCCAAGGGCCCCGCCAGCTTCCAGACCGCCACAGTGCCCAGTTGCCGAGGGACCCAATGAGAGTGATATCCATATGGAAGCGATTCATTCAAGGCGGTGACGTGCTCACTGATGTAGAACTCTTTGATGTGGATACAGAAGATGGTTCACCTCATCTGCTGCTCAGCATCATTTCACCCACCACTCGCCACGCCATCGCTTCGTTTATGCTGGATTTAAAAGCTGTAATTAACACCTTTATCAACGCTAACACATCACACTCTGTATGAAAGACAGTTGCCGGATTAGTGAAAATCCTGTGCAATCAGGACACTTTTTAGCTCGTTGCTTCACCCTGACTTATAATCCTTTTATATTTGCCCACTGTTTTCTTTGGCTTTGACACATTTGTTGTCCTGAAATCTAGAAATTTACTTGACTTCATAATTAATCAGCAAAAACCTTCAAAAAAACATGGCTGTCTGAATGTTTGTTTTATATTAACATTATATTATCAACATATGATAACAGATTATTATGGAATAAATACACACAGCCACCCTGAAAATCTGATTGAAACGGGACACACTGAAGCAGAACATCCTTGATCTGAAGTTTCACATCCACTCGTTTGTTTTCCATAAGTTGGATGAGCAGTTAGGAAAATGGATTTGTGCCCTGTGAAGTGTTGCAGGTATATCACCCGCATGCCAAACTTTATGTAGAAGTCCATAAACGGTTATGTGTGCAGCTGTAAATGTTAATAAGCAGGAAAAACGTCTCTTGGTCCAGATGTCCTGAAGCTCTCTCACACAACATAAAACAGTTCGGTGATGAATTAAAGTCCTGATGAAGCAGGATTTCCTCACAATCTGGCAACCCAAATGTTTTTATCCATTAATGATAAGCGATCTATAAAGCATTACCAGTGATTTATTCACTGTTGATAAAACCATTAAGTTCAGCTTGTTAACGTGCTGTAAACAGACTCTGAGGGATTGTTCAAACAACAGAAATATAAAAAAGTAAAAACTATGTGAGATGCTGCTCAGACCTCTGTGTGAGGACAATACTCACAGCCCCGTGAACGAATCAGGATGGGAGACTGAGCGATGATCTGCTAAAAGTGTTTGAATCAACTTGAGCTTCACCTGAAAACTTTCTTCAGGTCTAAGAGCTGACCAGTCTCAGGTGTTTAACCTTTAGTGTGGCCGTCACCTTGGTACTTCCACACTGGAGAGTCAGAAGGACAGGAAAGGACTGAGCTGTGCACCTGAACCTAAAGGAGATGGTTTGTGTGAGGAGTAAAGAGGCCATCTATCTATATCACTGTGAGCAACAGGCTCCGGCTTTTCACCCCTCAGGCTGGGTTTGTGTTTCCTCCTGGTCTAAAACCAGGGTTGTTTCACAAATAAGGTCAGTGTGTTAACCACTACACCAGACTTCATGCATAAAAAGCTGAAATATACACATTAGAACAAAAAGCTAAAAGTTAACCCGTTGATCTTGAACGGGAACGTTTTTCACAGTAACTGCTCGTCTTGTTAAATTGTTAATCACGGTGATTAATAACGTTTTTGTAAAGCTAAGTTCAGTCTCGCACCCAGAACTGATCACTGCCAGACCTGCTGAACCATAAATTACTTCAACAGAAGCTAAAAGATCTGAAACAGCAGGACATCACGCCACGATCTAAAGAACCAGCTGAGAAACAGCGTCAGGGACAGAGACTTCTGGGAAATATTCTGTGGACTGACGAGACAGAATCTGAACTTTCTGGAAGGTTTGAGCCCCGTTACATCTGCATCAGACTAACAGCGTTTCATAAAGAGAATATCAGAGCAGCACCCAGACATGGTTGTAGTGTGATGGTCTGGGTTACTCTGCTCCTTTAGGAGGATGTCCGCCCATCAGGTCATGTCCTGAAGCTCAAGAGCTCTCAGGCAGCAGGACAATGACCCCAAACACAGCAGCAAGTTTTTATTAAGTCAAACTAAGGTGACCTTACACAGGCTGTTCATGCTGAAAACACTCTAATGTGGCTTAATTCAAACAACCCGGAAGTTCAGATTTGAATCAGAAGTGATTTTTGCATATGGGCACTTTGGCAGGACATCACATCGCCAGCCCTGAGATTGGCAGGCAGCTGAGGGACCTTTGAAATGATGGTTTTGACTTCAGTGACATACGGTAAGGTCACGGCTGTAAAACGCTCTGACGGCTCATTTCTATCCATAAAAACGGAGGCGGTGTGCGAGCTACAGGAGGGTGGAGCCTGCTTTTATTTCACCTCTGGATGTGACAGACGCGATCAGCATAAACGCTTTTTAAGTTACAGGTGAATTAACTGCAGAATCTTAATGCTGATAAAAAAATCCAAATAAATCTGCAGTTATGAACGTATTTAAATGGTCCCATCTGTTTTCCTGCTGAGCCCTCCGAGGTGCAGAGCTGAAGCGAACACTCGGAGCAGGCGGAGGGGAAAAATACATTTCATTACTTTGCTTTGTGGCATTTTTTCCACGTCATTACAAAGCAGTAATGGGCGATCACAGGGAGAAACAGATTGCTCCGCTACTCGCATCCAACAGGCCTCATTTTAATGTGCCACCATTACGCGACTCACTGCTTTGTTACAGTCGAGTATGAGCGCCTCCCTGCCTCCTCCCTGTTTTTATGAATCTGTATAGAGAGAGTAGACGCTACTTGGATCTGACATGAGACAAATGTTTCATTCAAATGTTGCTTTCGCATATTGTGGAGGAAGTAATGAATTCCTGTGTGGCGGCGGCGGGCCCGGTTCACCGTGTCAATCCTGAGCACGCCGCGGGCACAGCTCCACAGCAGCAAAATTAAATTTAATGTTCCATTCGCCGCAGGAAAGGTGCATAAATCAAAGCTTTTGATTTGCATGGACTGTGGCGAGCCACCTCATCCCATGCAAAAATAAACCAGGACAGAATATGATGTCACGGCAAAAACAATGTAATCTCAGAGCCACTAATAAAAACAAGCAACAGGCGGGGCCGTTTAATTCAGACCGCTGCTCTCATGTCAAGTTTATTATTAAAAACATGGCTCCCGCCTGCCCTCTGCTTTCATTTAAAGGAGGAAAACGGCATCTGCTTGAAAAGTTTAATTTTGCTGCCCTGAAGAAAGAAAAATGAAAGTTTCAACCTTTCAATCATCAAAATAACAGAAAGGACATGGTTCAATAAGAGCATTTCAAAATAAAAGCCTACAGTCGAATTATCATCTACTGGTTAATATTCACAGTTATCATAATTAAACAGCCAGCTATAACTATTAAATAGTGTTGGAATAATGAAATAATAGTTGAAATTCTCAGATAATTATATGTAAGTGTTAGATATGAATTAAAATTGTGGAATACCAGATTAACTCTTTGCTAAAAGTTGAATAAACCAATAAAACATATGCCAAAAGTGACAAATTATTAATTGCTGGATAGCAAGCTACAAAATAATACTGATTACCCAAAATTATGAACAAACAAACACATTTAACCAAACAGAAAAACACAGCTGGCAGATGGTACAAAGTGATTCAGACTTCAACAAAGTAAAGTTTCCTCAGTCCCTCATTCTGTGCTATGACACATATTTGTCTCATAGCATTACTAAAGGGAAGCATGTAATGCAAAAACTAAACATACATTTACACCGCATTGTGGATGATATCCAGTTATATTTATCTAAAAAATCTGCATTAGGAGCAGCATGGAGTCACGTAGAGGAGTTTCACCCTGGAGACTCGGGTTTGTTTTTGTTCACTCTCTTAGGTTTTACTTGGTTGTTAGATTTAAGGACTGAAAACTATTTAGGAACAGTTCCTGATTAGCACTAAAATAGACTGCTCCACGGAGCTAACGAAAAAAAAAAAATGTCATGACTAAATCTAAAAATCTTTGTTTTCCAGTTTGCTATCCTGCCAAACTTATTCTCATCACAGACCATGAAATAATGTCAGAACCAGCCAGAAGACGGTGGTTCACCTCCTGTTTGGACCTTTGTGTTTTCTTGGTATGGATTCAGTTTAAGTGGACAATCATGGAATAAAATGCAGAGAAAACTTTAATTCATACTCAAACATAACTGAGCTATAACAAACTTTGATCTTCATGTATTGAAATTACACTCATCGTGGGATTACGACTGTCATTTTCTAACAGATATAATCAGATGATATTTTTACCACGTCTCTGTAAGTACGCACAGACGGATGAATCCAGCGATTATCAGGCTGATCTTTGATGTTTCCATTCCTGTAAACTAATGCTGAATGGCTCTGCATGCCCTCACCAAATTACACACATACACACACGCACACACGCACACACACACGCACACACACGCACACACACACACGTCCGAAGGCCCATTAGGAATCAGCCCTGATCAATACCCAGTGAATTAGAGTGCTACTGATCTGATTAACTCCCCATTATTTTCTAGCAGGCGTATTCAGGATGCATGATGAGGAAATATCTCACTTTCTTTTTCTTTAAATGAAACACACTTTGTGGCCCACGCTCACTTTATGTCCGATTCATCTTCCCTGATGGCAAGGCGAAACGAGGGTTCAAGACGACGTGTTCCTCCTTTAAGGGTTTTACAAGTTTCCTCTAACAGCGTGTACGAACGCTCCGATGTGGATGGATGAAGAGCGGCTGATGGCTGATTCTCAGACTCTAATTAAGGATGCAGATGTCTGACTTGCAGCAATGCAGTGAAATGCCACACGGTTGATTTGTAATGTTTTGCCAAAGGAATGTGCAAGATGACTAATAATAAGAAATATTGCTTTCTGAGATCTTAGTATTAGGAAACATCTATTTTAACCGGACTGTTTCAGACACTTATTCTTGATTACAGTCTTTTTGAATATGAAGAGGCCAAACTCACAATTTAAAAACTTTTTCAGAGCTTCTTTGTCTAATTTGAATGAAAAATAAATATTTTCTAAACAAAAAGCAACAGAAAATTTGTAGTTTAACATGTATTATGACAGTGTATGGATACTCAAAGCCCTCTGAAGTTAGTACTATTTATCGCACAGGTTTCTTAGAGCCACAGGTGAGAGTTAAATAGGTTAGACGTAGCAAAATCTTTTCAAACTGAATTTGATTTTTCAGATTACTGGTGAGCTTTATCAAAAGAGCAATCACAAAAAAAGGATGTTTGCAAATTTTGGTTCTTCTGTCCATTTGTAAAATAAATTTTCTGTAGCACTCAATGGAAGAACATTAGACTATAAAACAAGTGGGAACAGCAATACTCCATGAAACACAGGAAGTTCTTTTAGATTTGGGATTCTGAGTGGACCTAAAATGACTTTACTAGCTTACTTACTATACTGTAAGTCACAGAGTGGGCTACAGGACTTTGTGTGTTAGCAGACTTTCTTTATCTTATTAGAGTTAGACACTTAGATTGTAGGTTAGACTTAAGATAAGATTACAGTTTGCGTTAAAAATGATAAATTTACTCGATTGTCAAACACTTTCCTGTCCTGGAGTGTCAAATAGTGCACTTTTGGCAGATCGCGTGGAGATGAGAAGAGTGTGGATCCAAGAGCAGGCACTGAGGACTGACTTACTGAGTGAGAGCTTAATTTACAGTGGGAGGCGACATACAAACAAAAGCTGTCATGGTCCTGAGCCTGCCGACTCAGTGTCTTGTGTTTCCTTATGCTTTTGTTCATTCCAAGTATGTATTCTGTTGTGATTTGCCATTTGTTAGGTTTCTGTTCTTTGCCTGCCTGCTCCCACTTCTCTGTGTTCCCTCCGTCTGTCCATGGTGTCACACTGTCTGCTTGAGAATCTGTCTGTTTAGTTCTGTGTCTTGTCTGGTTCTGTGTCTGTGAGTTTCCTGTTTTATTGTGAAGGTCTGATGTGAGTGTGTTCGGTTTACGTTTCCCCTGTCCCGTCAGCTCTGATTTTCCCCAGCTGTGTTGCCCTCCTGTCTCTCATCCCCTGATTACTGGTGTGTGTATTTAAGCCTTGTGTGTTCTCCTGCCTGTTGCTGGTTCGTCTGCGTTACTCTGTGTTCCACGGTGTCCTGTTCCTCAGCTGTGTCTCGCTGCCTCTCATCCCTTTTGGTATCTTTTCAGGTTAGTTATTTAGTTTGTTGTCCTCCCTCATTGCCTGTTTTGCCACCACTCCACTTTGTAAATAAACATCACTAGCATTATCATCCACTGCTTGCATCTTGGGTCCTCCTTCCTCCACACCACACGGCTCGCCTCCTCAGCCGTGACAGTACGAACCGGCCACTATGGACCCAGCAGCTTTCAACCCGCCCAAGGAGCTCCGGGAGGATATTGTTTACTCTGTGGACAAATTAATTAACGTTTGGCTGGAGCACGAGGGGAGAGAGTTTCGCCGAGCCGTGGCTAATCGGCTACAGCGCTTGGTTTCTGGTCTCCCCTGGTTGCTCAGCTAACTTCACCCGCTCGCACAGAATTTCATTCTGAACGAGCTCCGTCTTCACCCCCCGGCTGCTACCACCCACACTGCAACTCATGCTTCACTGCCCGGTCCGACGGAGGATGTTCTGCCCGGCCCGTCAACCCAGCCTTCAAGGGGGAAACGGCGCTCACGCCGCCGACGCTCCTCGCCACAGTTGGACCTAGGGATTTCTGAGCAGCCGGCTGTGGTGAGTGGACAGGACAATATTATTGGTCTGAACTGTGGGACTGTTTACTCAGGGGTAATGTTCTGTACGGCACAGGACAATGACTGTTTATCGCCCGGCCAGAAGCTCAGGTAGCCGCCCGGCCAGAAGCTCAGGTAGCCGCCCGGCCAGAAGCTCAGGTAGCCGCCCGGCCAGAAGCTCAGGTAGCCGCCCGGCCAGAAGCTCAGGTAGCCGCCCGGCCAGAAGCTCAGGTAGCCGCCCGGCCAGAAGCTCAGGTAGCCGCCTCCACCACATTCAGCCTCACTATCCATAGCTCAATTACAGTCACAGCCAGACTTATTACAAACCACGTTACAATCCATAGTCCAGTTGGCAGAAGAATAGCCTTATCCTCCATTCAGTCTCCAACTTCCCCACCATTATGGTCTCAACCGTTACTTCAGGTGGTACTTCAGATATGGAACAAGGTGACCAAAACTGTCACACATAAGCTGTTTGTTGGCCAACAGCAGACTGCAGTCCTGTTTTAAAGACCTGGAGTCATTTTTAAATTTCACTTCCTCTTACTGGTTTGGTCACCAAAGACTTCGTATTTAGAGTTAGTCTTTGAAAACCACTCATTATAAAAATGACTCTGGATTAGCTGCTAAGTATAAGCCAAAACCCCACTAGATTAGAGCTAGTGACTGAAAACTACTTGCTTTGTTTTTTTTCTTTCTTTCTTTTTTTTGCCCGTCGTCTGTTTGGTTCTTTTGCCATCAGAATTGTTGTCTAAAGGCAAAGAAAGATGCCCAACGGATTTACTTTACCAAATGGACCATCCCGGCCTTGCCGTATTGGTCTATTTGATTCACCTTTGCTTTTGTTTATTTTATTTTCACTTGCTACACATGGGACAGACTTGACTGGGGGAAAGAAAAGGGAGAAAGAAAGAGGAAAAGAAAAACAGCGGACTGCTGGCATGGTCTCTGCGCAGAAAAAAAATCTGCGTTGCGCACAAAAAAAAAAATCTAACCTGAATTGAAATTAAAGTAAATACGTTAACAATTCTGTTTTGCAGTGTTAGTCAGTGAGTGACTGGCTGCTCCAGTATGGGATTAGAACGATGCCACCTTATCCCATAGTCCAGTCCAATGATGCGATTCACATTCGTATATACGCAGCTAATCAACGTCGTTGACATACTATGACAGCGTCCTTATGTGCCGACACCGGTGTTTTAGCTAGCAAAGCGGCTGATGTGGAGTGAAGCCACGTTATTGACAACGTGTACAACCATTGGAGATGTGAGCAGGACAGATGGAACAATTGACGGAAAAAGTGTGGACTTTATACCAGTTTTTAAATTGTGTTGATCAGCCACGTAAAACCAGAGTTATGAAAAAAATATTTGCAATGTTTGGTTTTCTTCCTGAATACTGTCGTTGTTTATATTTACTGTGGGAAGAAATGGTAAAAACGGCGTTTTATAAGGAAAACTCACAAAAGCCTGTGAGCAAAAGCAAAAACAAAAAACCCACCCTTTCCTATTGGTCGAAAAATGTACCATGTCGACCAATCAAAACATGGCATTTAGTTGTTTAGAGAGGGGGGGAAGTTTTATGAGTGACGGCAGTGTTTTGAGATGTGAGAGATTTGCGACATTTAGCGCAAATCTAGTTAGTGTGTAGTGTAGTCAATAGTTGTGTGTGTGTCAGAACAATGAGGCGACTGCTGAATGTTACAGGTGTTACAGCAGTGATACATCTCCTGTTGTTAGTCCTGCAGGTATCAGGCTGTTGTTCTCCTTCATCTCATGGTGGACAGAAATTATTTTTTGGAGTGGCACAAATAATTTGATGCAGAACAGCTGATTGTTCTGTAAATAGTTTGAAATGTTTGTTTAAAAATGCCTTGGCTGCATTTTTAGGTAAACAGCTGCAAAAAACTTTGTTGTTTGCATAACTCAGTTACTTTTTTGAATAAGTAACTATATAATTAATTGCCTAACATTAGTCATTATATACTGTATTTTGCAGACAGAGTTACAGGACTCTCTCCCAGACCACAAACTCATAATACAAATCACAGCTTTATTTGGTTTTCAAAATTGGAGTTCAAGTTATTTTTGCTTCCAATAGTGTTAACATCCTACAGAGGTCATGAACAAGATTTTTTTTTTTTTTTTTTTTTTAAATTTCATTGTAAGTGGGCTGAAGCAGTTAATTAAAAGTAGTTTAACATAAATGTAAATGTTGTAATATGATTATTTTAGTAACCCATGTAACTTGGATGGATTCGATGCTGGCGTGACCACAGTGCACACATCTGCTGTTGTTCACAGTGTATGGGCTCAAATTGTGGTCATAAATATTTTGTACTTGTAAATCAGGATTTGTATGTGTAAAAAGAATTTGTGTGAGCTTAGCCAAAAAATCTGTGAGAAAGTCTGCACTCAAGTTTCAAGTACAAATTTTGACCCTATTTTTCTTCCTTTCATCTGATTGGCCATGTCATGTCAATCGCAAATTTAACTATCCAATCAGAGAACAGATGGGTTTGGCTGCCGGAGGGGTGCTTTTTTGAAGTCCACACAAATCTTTTTTACGCACATACAAATTCTTTTTACACATACAAATCCTGATTTACAAGTACAAAATATTTATGACCACAATTTGAGCCCATAACAGTGGTCCAAGGGATCGCTCAGGGAGTTTGCGTGTTCGCTCAGACACATGAAAAATTAGAGGGAACATTGATCATTGCGATAATCTATGTGAATATAACAGTAAATACTAAATATTGAATATTATTGTGCAGCACGTAGGATCGACAGCGCACAGTGTGCTTTGAGGTAGCAGCCAAAAAGGGTGTAGTTTGTCTGTGAGCACCCGTGTGTACACCTGTGAGCATGAGCGCGCTTGTATTTAAAAGGTTCCTTCATGTAATGATCTGCTAGAGGGTGTGGGGGGGCCTCATCCTCCAAGGCATGAAGCAGGTAAGGAGGAGATCCAGGCTCCAGACATCCAGAGGCCCCCAGAGCACAAGAGACCAAAGAAGACCAACGGAGGGGCAAAAAAAAAGAAAACTACTTGTTTTGGTTTCACTGCCACAAACTAGTCAATTAAAATTAGCTGCTAATATCCACTAGGTTAAGTCCAGTCACTTTTAGTTTTAGTCAGTCAGTTTTAGTGACCAAAAACTAGTCAGCAGGATTTAGACACCATAAAACTATGAAGCTAGTTAGAATTAGCCACTATAAATGACTACAGATACCAGTTCAAAATTCCAGCTCAGTAATGCTGTAACCAGGTGTGCCATACACATCTGTGGGCTGTATAAGCTGTTACCTGCAGAAAAGGAGAAACGTTGATCTGATCTTCAGGTTTACATCGTTCTCTGTGATTTGAGCCTGCAGTCATGGCTCTGCAAACGAAGCCCCACCTCCGGTCCTGAATCCTGAACTCTGCTCCTCGCAGAGGATTCCGGGGCAGATGCAGGTTATTGAAATGAAATGGATCTGCTCTAAATCTGCTTTTCTTCCCCTGCTGCTCTAAGAGCGCTGAGGAAGAGGAGCTGAGGAAGACGAGAAGCGTGGGGAGAAGCCAAGTCCTCCCGAGGCATGATGGGATTAGTGGCGGGGGGCTATAGAGCGATTGCGGCGGCCCTGGATGGAGAGGTTCAGGTGTAGTGCTCACCCCTGTAGTTAAAGAGATTATAAACAATGAAGATAATCTAAAGAAAAGTTCCTGCACTCCACACACGCCGTGAAAACTCGGACGCTCCTCCAACAAATTCCCAGAAAAGGCTTTTTATTGTATAAGTGTGGCGCGGCAGGCGGGCCGTACAGGTGGCCGCGTGCTCGCCCTGTGATCCCGGCAGCTCCACTCGCCTCCACAAACCTAATAACACGCGCAGGAGGGATGACAGGCTTTTATATTAAAAGCCATATATTCTGATTAATTCCTCTCTTTGTGAATGCCACGCTTTGAGAACAAGGAGCAGAGAAGAGCTCAGCAAAGGCTTCACTGCTGCTTCATCTCATCAAAAACGCGGACGTTTTTCATTGAACCAACCACTCTGCAAACTACACATGATGAGGACTTCCTGTTGGTTTACAGTCGCCACGGCGACCACAGCCTATGAAACCTGATAAAGACAGTCTTTCATTAAAGGTCACTGACCAAAGGTCACGTTACAAAGTCAGAAAATCAAATCATCCAAATCAACTCAAACACTGACAGATAAAGCAACACAGCAACTAAAGCTACCCTCCATTACATCCAGCTTCGGCAATTAAACTAGTGGCAATGATTGCTAAACCCAGCTAATGCAACCAAAGAAATCCACCAATAACCACTAATACTGATGCAAGACCAACACCTAGCAACACTAGCCGTTGCAACTAAAAACATGCCTGTAAAAAAACCACGACTGCAATGAAGCGTGGCAACTCCTGAAACTTAAAGTCACATCTGCAACTACGACCAACAGGTCCAGCTAACTCAAGTACACCACCCACTGCATCCACTGCAACGAAATGTGAGCTGTGCGCCATGACAAGTAAAAGTAGAACAGCTACTGCAGCTCCAACAATCACTCATTACCACACTCACAGCAACAATTTCTCCTATTGAACCAGGTACCGCAACTGAAGTACACCACCCATTACCTCTACAGTAACTATATGACTTCTGCAACTACCTGCAACCAAATAAACTGCATGAGCAACATGAATCTTTGGCATGTGAAAGATCAGCATTGGGCTGTCTGCTGTTAGTGGATCACAGACAAACTGAAACGGCTGTATTGCTCGACAGCGCAGAAGCTGCGAGGACAGTCTGAACTCTCTGGGTTTACGTGTGATATGTAATGAGAGGGATTAATATTCAGGGCTCAGCTCAGGATGTATTTCATTATGAGCTGATGTGAAAAATCAGAAACACTCTCAGGGTTTTTGTGTCCACATAAAGTCTGCAGCTGCTTCTCTCACCTCCAGCTTCACACGATTAATGGATCATTTCGGTGCTCTCGCTGCTTAATTTGGACTGTTTATGTTTCAGAGCAGTGCCATGTTTCCCGATTATGAGGGATGCTGTGAAGGCAGCAACTTTTGAGCATCATGAAAAGAGCGAACCATCTGTGATATTCCCCACGCTGCAGAAAATAACTGTTAACGTCCATATGTCTGCACACAGAGGGGAGGCTGCTGTGCAGAGAGAGTGGAGACTTTAGCGAATCACAGACAGTGTAAAAGATCCTCATGGCCATCGTGATGTCACACGCTGGTTTATGAAACCCCACGGTGAGCTTTTTCAACCTTGGTGATTGGAAACCACACATGCTGGTTGACGAGTCATTCGCCACTGACCATAACCCATTTTACCCTCCTGACTATGAAAATAATCAGAAATAACAAACTTATCATCATTTTTATTCATTATGAGCTGAAACTGGTGAGTGAGGCCATAAAAGGATCAGGAGACTATACAGGAAGAGGGAGCAGAGGGTTGTCCTTTCATCAACTTATATATATTGATATAACATTTAGGACACGTGATGTTAATGCAGGGTCTAGAGAATAAGACCCAGACATGCAGACCCAGAGACTGGTCTGCAACCATCTGGCAACAACCGTCGTGGGTTACAAATTTAAATTTTCCCGATTTGTTCCAAGTGTTGCTGGAGGATGATGGCAGCCTCTGGGAAAATGATTACTAAAGTGTGAGCCACTCAGGTGTAACTCACACTTTAGGTGATAGCAGTAATGTGACAGGAAAAACTCGATTTATGCTCCTGTCTCAACTGCTGTCAGATATGGTTACAGAACAATAACAATAATAAAGCCGTGGCTTGAGTCCTTGAATGAACTTTTAGGTTTTTCCACATTTTTTTTGCATCAAATCTTGGACTTTTGGGCTTCATTGGTGCGGGTCAGTTCTGCACAGTCGTTTAAAATCGACCTTACTTATGGATGATTTATAGAAGGATTTATTTCGGATAACTTTGCAACCTTTGTTACCAGCCTCCATGTACCGGCTTACAAAAGGCTTCCAGAGACTCATATCTGAAGACTTCGGAGAGCATCTCCGAAGGACTCCATAAAAATCCCTAAATATTCACTTCATCTAAGAAAAGCAGCTGATAGTCTGTAGATGATTATAAATAAAACAAAATCTATTGCATCTTGTGATCAAATTAAACAGCTTTTAACTAAATTCTGCTTTTAGCATGAAGGTCATGGTTGAGTTTTTGTTGTGCGTGAGGCTGAGCTCTGCAGAGACAGGAGGAGGAGGTGGTGGTGGGGGAGGAAGGCTGTGAGAAAAACACACAAGCTCATACACCAGCGATTCAAATCAATTTCAAAGCAGAGCCGGAAGAAATTTCTGTACCAACGAGCCCGAGGTTCCTCGTTTGGAGAAGAACAAGTTCACAGAAGTAAAACGAGGAGGTGGGGGAGGAAATGAGAAAGAGAGAGGGAGGAAAAAAAACTTCTCTGGATTCCAACTTGCAAATAAAAAAGCAAAGCAATCAATCATGTCGGAGAGCCCTCATTCCTGGCCGCTCCTTCCAGGCAGCGGCAGAATGAAATCGGACAAGACTAGAATATGCAAACTTACTCGCTCTTTCTGGACGGCAGGGAGAGGTGGAGGGGGAGGTGGAGGTCTGCAAAGATAAATGGGCATTCCTGAGGACGACACAGAGGCCTGCTAAAAGTTTACTGTCACAAACACTAATTAATCACCGCAGCAGCCGCTATTAATCATATATTAATGGGATGGTCTCTTTACTTTGGCCCGTCCAGGCCTCCTCGTGGCCTCCGCGGCCCCTCGAAGCATCCAGGACTCAATTAATCTTCTTGCACCTCCGCCTGCTGCAGACAGACACTTCAGTGAAAGCACGCAAACAGAGAGGATGTTTAAAATGTCCATATTTCAGCGGGGATTTTTGGGGACATTTAATCACCTGTGGGAACGGCGGGTTAATATCCCTGCAGACCCTCAGATACATCGTACCACCATCCCAACCCTCACAGAAAAGGTGAGAGGTACGACCTGGCAGATCATTTTTGCTGATTTCTTTCTGATTGTTGGAAACACCAATGCTGATTCAGACATGATGAGGTTTATTTATATAGGCCCAAACAATAACAGTTGGCTCAAGGCACTTTGCATTGTAAGGTAAAGACCTACAGTAGCACAGACAAACCTGGGCAATCACATGAGCCCTTATGAGCAAATGCTTTGGCGACAGTGGGAAGAAAAAAATCTCTTTCAACAGGAAGAAACCTCCAGCAGAACCAGGCCCAGGGAAGGGGGGTCATCTGCGTTGACCAGTTGGGATTCAGGAGTACAACCAGAATACAGCTCACTGCACTCATCTGAGTCAGATCTCAATAACTTTGAGATAGGTTGCCTACCACCAGGCAGCCTGTGCAATCTGCTCATGTTCAACATTGATCGTCCGGAAGGGAAGGGTGTTGTTCTTGTCCTTTTCTTGTATAATGTTTCCTGTTTCCAATGTCCTCGGTTTACAGAAGGACGAAGACACAAACACAGACTCTGGATAGAGAATAAAGTTAAAACACATAATTATGATTAGGAGCAACAAAACAGCTGAGGCCACCGGTGAACACAATCTAGGTAATGGGACAAGGAGAAGATGAAATTAATAATACAAAGCACTACCAAAATAAAACAGGAAGTTACTGACTAATAAGTAACTATATCAGACAAAAGGAAACTTAGAAAGAAAGTCTTAAGATGCATGAAAATCAAATATTATAATAAACTAACAAATAATGAAATAAATCAAACAGTGAACAGATGTGGACTTTATCCAGCTACAGCACTGACTCTAGGCTGGTGTGACGCTCTGCGATCGTTCCTTTGTGTTTGTAATCCACAGTCACAGTCACATGTTAACCAGCAGTAAAAAGACTGTAAATAAATAAATGACTGCACACTTTGTGTCCTGTTGTCCTCACGGTCTGTGTGAAGCTCTCTGTGGGTTTCTGTTATGGAGATACTTTTGCTTTTTTCAACCTTCGTGACTTAGAGGATTACAGATACAGATACAATATGGCGCCAATCAGTGACATCACCAAACAAGCGTGTCCCAGCATGACACACACTTCGAACACTGGTGGTCTTTGTGGTCATCGAACTGACCTCAGGTACGCAGTATCAGTACACTCCTCTCAGCTGTTGGGGACAGAGCGGGTTTCATTACATCAGCTTTCCTCCCGCCTCCACCAGTGTGGTGAGCGGACAGGTCGGGGCTTCCCGTGAGCTGCTGCGCGCCACAGTGAGTGTGACCTGTGAGCTTCCTGCACAGAAATGTTTATCGCACGGCAGCATTAATAAACTGCAGGAGTGCATTAAACAGTGCAGGTGTCAGTGCATGCTGATGGAGAGAGCTGCACATCGTCCCCGCTATATGCAGATCAGCCCGAGGTCAGGCCGCTCACTCTGAACTACTGCACTCACATACTAATGTACACACACACAGCTACTGTATGAAACTGCAAAAACTCCCACTGATACAGATCAGCAGGCCGCTGTAACGCGTCGATAAGTCATTCTTTATATGAGTGGCGGCGAAACGTCACAAAAACATTGTTGCTGTAATCTGAATGTGTTCACGGTGCAGATGATCAAAAATACATTTTTATCATTTAAATTCAATAAATAGAAATATTAAAGCCTGTTATTGTCCTAAAGGTTTACTATGGCAGCCCAAACACAAAAAATACTTCCTGTAGTAAGTTTATATTTTGCTAGCAAGCACCGAGTTGACCAATCAGAACAAAGGGAACTTTAAGGGAGGTGGTGCCTTAACGAAACAGGAACTAAAGCAGATTTCCAGCTGGGCGTCTGCGTATAGGTCTGTAAATACTTTCCTGACAACTTCATGGATCATACTGAATAATAATATGATCTTTGTTTTATAACTTATACTTATTATTATTGTCAGCTGATAAACAAACTCTTTCTCTGACCATAAAGATCGCTATGATCCTTCGTATCTTAAGTGTGAAGGTGTAAACATAAATCTAAATGTTCCTTGTGGCACACGGACATCTACGACACCTCCTGAGTACAAAATCCTTTTCCTATTAAACAACCTAAAAGATTACAGACTGCACCTTAAAGATTTGTGTGACCTTGTCGAGATTCAGATTTCAGAGTAGGCCGCTGGCTGATAAACAACAAACTGCTAAAATATTCCAGGTGGAATACTCGTGTTCTAACTTATAGATTTGATCTTAATTCATTAACAAAATGGATAATTAAATAAAATATTCACACATAATCAAAAACTGTTTTCATTGGTTTTTATTTACTCCCTTTTCTGTGTCTGTGAATCACATAAATCTTTTGAACATGTTATGTGCAGTGCACTGTACTGCAGACCCATAAAAATAATAATCAATGAAAATAATCCTTATATACACACTGTAAAAATGTCTCAAAGCTGAAACAATACAATCCTCAATAATCATCAGAGTCTCTTATTTTTCTCAGTAAACTGAATCTTTGAGTTTTGGATGGCTAGTCAGACACAGACAGACATTGAAGACTTTTTCCTTTGTTTATGAGTAAAAACTAATAAAAACAATCACTCGTGCTTCATGATGCGGTGAATCGGGTCACCGCGTGTTTGCCACCTTGTAAAAGCTGCTGGCAGCTCTGCAGCAATTGCCGCTCCTCCGCCGATGCCTCATTAAGTGAATGGTGCTAAATGAAGCGTGGCCTCGCTTTACACCTGCAGGATGCGCCGCTCAGGAGAATAAAGCAAATGGAGCATCACGTTGGAGAGCGGCCTTGCCACAAGTTTAACACACAGCCTGACAGACTGTTGGCACTCAAAGTCTCGGCTAATGGGCCCCGAAGGAGCTCAATGATTTTACATCCAGCGGTTAAACAAAGCCACGTCACTCGGTGCAGAAGCCACAGCGGCTCATTCCTGATGTCACTAATGCCAAAAATCTTCCTGTTTCTGAGGTGACCACAAACACCTGAAGTCCTTCTTTTCTGTACAGACAGAAACATCCAAGAACACGATGCTATACGTCTTCATGTCTGGGGTGAAAAAGCTTTAAAAAGTCCTGTTCTGCTGTTGTTTGAGTTATCAGCTCTCCTTTGAACGCTCTTCATTTGTATTTCCAGCTCGTAGCAGGTCCTTAAAGGTACGCTGATGTTCCTGCTGTGATTGAGTCAGACCTCTGGCTGCTCCACACCTTCAGTGAACACATCAGAAATGTAAAAATGTCCTCCAGCTCTCATCTATCATAGCCTGAGTGGGAGTAAACCAGCGCTGCCCCCCCTCATGTCTTTGAATGATCCTTGCAGGACGTCTGTTAATACCTTTTAAACTGATAACTTACGGACGGGAATCAAAGTCCAATTGGAGACAGATGATCATAATTACGCACTCAGGCAGCCATCAGACTAATCAGGGCATGTAAAACCACAGTCCAAAACAGATCCGCACTTCCATCCACGACCTCCACGCCGCCATACTTAGTAATAACGGCCCCCGAGCGGAGGGATGACATAATAAACATGCGACCCTGTGGCCGGGTTTGTCACAGAGATGTCCTTTAATGGCGTAGACACTCTCTAATTGGTTTGCCTCTTTCACGGGGAGAGCAGCCCTCCCTGTAATTACCCACCAAAAGCCGCCATGGAGCGTGCCGCTGTGTAGGTCCGGGCTGATGGGCGCACTCGCCGTCCTTCAGTACATTACCCTGAGATCACCTGAGGAGGGTGACACAGATAGATCTCCCTCATGTGCCCCATGGGGGGAGTGTGATGGCTTAAAAGCAAGGTAGCCACGGGAGACCCATTGACCTGAGGACAGGAGATGGAGGGAGGAGCAGGAGGAGAGGGGTAGAGGACGGGGGAGGACAGCTATCTGAGCGCTGCTGTCAGAGCACCTCTGTGAAGGCTGTCAGTGCTGCTTTAATCAAGGACACAGAGCTGCAGAACCACCCGAGATCCTGCTCTGCAGAGGAGGAGGCCCGCTGAAGGAAACTGTCATCCTAGCTCATCGTTTACGGTTTTTTCATCAAGAACCAGAAGATCTCAAAGAACCTGCAAAAATGAGGGTGAAGTCTGGTGCTGACACGGGCACTCAGTGACCCATGTTTAGCTTGTTGGGAGCTACAAATGTTCACCTGGTTCAATAAAGTGGAAACACTACTGAAGGAGGAGCACACGGCTGGAGCTTAACTGGACATGTGATTTGATTGATTGAAGTTAATATTTATTTCATTGCATTGAAAATATTTTGTTAAAGTTAAAAAAGAATAAAATACCCCTTTACTGTTATTACACATGTACAACAACATTGTGGGCTGATAAAAGCTGATTTCATTTGATTTGACAAATTTGGCAGAGTGCATTTATCATTTTAGACAAGCTTAAAGAAGGATGGACGCTGACTGATATGGGCTGGGTGACTGCTAGCTTCAGTCTGTACATCAGGACAATGAAAGAACAAAAACCCATTATTATTGTAATCATTTATATAGGTAAATTTTACATAGAGACTCTAGACTAAAGTATTAGCAGATTTAGTCTAATGTGGAACTAGCCATACGACAATAACCAACATTTGTAGCATCATTACATTTAGGTAGCAAGAGTGACTGCCATAATGTTTCTACTATGTAGAGAATCAACCTGGAATACTAACTGAAAATGTAACTGTTTACCTGGGATGTTAAGTGAAATACAAAGTAATTTCTTGGATGTTATTTCAAATAAAAGTAGTTAGCTCTAATGTAAAGCAGTTACCTGGAATGTTAAGTGAAATATGAAGTAGCTAGCTTGGGAGCTAAATCACATATAAAGTAATTGGCCAGGATGATAGTTCACTCCTATACTAACTGAACTAACTATACTACTAACTATAGCAAGTATAGAAATTTAGCTGAAATAGATGCCCAACAGATACCAGACCATCAGACTGTGGATTCATTGCGGACCCAAGGCACATTGAACCCTTCTATTTACTCAGTCAAACCAGTTTTCACTGAAGGACAGCTGGACTCTGGACTTGTTGAAAACAGTGAGTAAAACGTGCTGTAAAATTATACTTAATTTGTAAATTTGCCTTGTACAATATGGGCATAGAAAAAAGGATTTTATGTGCTGTTTTTGAAAAAAATGGAAATGTGGTGGGAGTTAGCTCCTTATTGCATGTTAGCATTAGCTAAAGTTAATTCTCCTTAGCTGACAACCTTAAGAGGTAAAAAAAAAATGCAGAAACTTTAGTTAACCCTCTGGGGTCAACGGACGCGCTGGCGCGTCAAAATCACATGACCAATTTAAGACGACACAGCTACAAGATGCAGCGACTCAGAGTTTCCATTTCAACTTGGGTCGAAAGTGCAGACTTCAAACTACACACGAGCTTTTGAATTGTGTTGATGGGCCACGTAAAACCAGAGTTATGATAAAAAATACACGCGATGTTTTTTCTGAATAAAACAGTGGTGTTTACAGCGGGAAGAACGGCAAAAAAGGCATTTTCTACGGACAGCGCAACACCCCTTCCCTATTGGTGTTAAAGTTTACCATGTCAGCCAATCAAAAAATGATATGGCAACATATGGCACTTGGTTGTTTAGGGAGAAGGGGATGATTTAGGAGGGACACCCGCTAAGGAAAGCGGGCGAGCGAAAGAAAGAGAGCGAGCGAGTTTTCACATGTGAGACATTAGTGACGTTTAGTGTGTTTGGAGGCTGTAGTTAGTGTGTTGTGTAGTTATTGTTTTGTATTGTGTGTCAGTTATACCGCTGAATGTCACAGTTGCTCCAAAAAAATGCTGTTCCCACATGGAAAACAGGAGTGATACAGCTGGTATTATACTCAACACAAACAATTTTTTTGGACTGGCACAAATAATTTGTGTGCCTTCTTATTTGATGCAGAACACCTGCTTGTTCTGTAAATAGATTCAAATGGTTATATAAATGATACCAATGATAGGCAAGATAAACAGTTTTTAAAGGTGAAATAACGAGGTAAAATCAAAAGTAGTCAAAAACGGCCAATTATACCCTGGACCCCAGAGGGTTAATCGCATGCTTTAAAATGTAAATGATACACTACATGTATAAAGGCTAATTTACCCCATGGAGCCCTGCTCTCACATACTGGGTTAATAAAACTCGTAACCATAAGATGTGTAAATGGGTTTATTCTTGTACCTCCACTCCACAGTGGCCAAATTCTTGACCCCGGTGAACAGGTGATCGTTTTCACCTCTCATTTGAATGATGAGAGCTGTCTCCTCTTTGGTCCCTAAAACAGGGCTGCTCAATTAATCGAATTTTAATCTCGATTACAATCTGGGCTTTCAACGATCATTAAAAATGACTGAGCAGATTATTAGCCCCTCCCTCGTGCTTTACTCTCGCGCTGCTCCGTGTGGCAAATCGAGCGCACCTCTCTGCATTTCGAACACATGTCACAACAATTAAGAGCAGCGGTCCCCAACCTTTTTTGCGCCACGGACCGGTTTATGCCCGACAATATTTTCATGGACCGGCCTTTAAGGTGTCGCGGATAAATACAACAAAATAAAACTAGTACCGGTACCGAAAAAAAGAAAATTTATTCATAACACATGTGAAAAGACCAAGGAAAACCGAGCAAACGATAAAAAAAGATAACAAAATAACGCTGAAAACCGATAAAAACCCTGAAAACTATATATTTCACACCTGAGCCTCAACTCTCCCGGCCCGGTACCGGTCCGAGGCCCGGGGGTTGGGGACCGCTGATTAAGAGGACCCGAGGGAAGCTCGGAAAGCTAAGCAGAAGTTATTTGGAGAGGAGAGTGACTGCCGTTGGTTGAAAAGAGAGGTAAAAAAAAAGTTCAGTGGTGTGGAAACATTATGGGTTCGCGGAGTCAGACGTGGATCAAGTAGACATAGTGTGTAAACTTTGCTACAATGTCGTAGCTGCACCACAGAGCAACACTGCAAAGTTCACTAAACAGATGTTTACATTTTTCATTTATTTTTTATATTGCAAACATTCGCACTGTTATCAGTATTTGCACACTATTTTATATTCCTTTTTGACAATCTTTTAAGCCATTATTCAATACATTGTTATTGTTAAATAAATATCGTCAAATAATCGAGATTTCAATTTCAGTGAAAATAATCGTGATTATCATTTTTGCCATAATCGAGCAGCCCTACTAAAACATATCAGAAAAAGATTAATTTGCAAAAATTTAAATTAGCTGTACGTAGGAGGCAATATACAAAAAGAACGTGGGACCCGCCAAATGAACTAGTTCACAGGTGATGATTTCTTACTAAAATTATATTGAAAAAACATCTCTAACCAAATGCCAAAAGCCTAACAACACTTTAAGCTTTGAACTTTTGCTCCTTCAGATTTTCATATACTTACATTTAAAACTGTACTCCTCGCCCGCTTCGTCTGCCATTTATACAGGAACAAAAATTTTGTTTTGCCCACAATGAATTCTGGGATATGGTGGGCCATGAAGGATACAAGTGACCTGTCCTTCAGCGGAGGATGCATTTGTGGGCTGCATTTAGAGGAGCCTTCAAACTTGGACAGCCTTCATCGCTTCGCTGTGAGGTAATAAGCCCCTGAATTTGGACCCAGCCTGTGAATTTGGGGGACTTGTGATCCACACTGTACCCCGGCAGCTTTATTTGAATCCCTGAAAGCGGTGACGCTGCCCCCGGAGCTCCAGTTCAGTCACAGCCACACATATCATATATGTTGTAGAGAATCGCTCACACGGCTGGCAGGACGAAAGCTTTGGAAGTACAGACAGCTACATATATTTTCTTCTGGATGGGTAAACAAAGCCGCTGTGTGGGTGAACAACAATAAAGCGTTCATCATTAAACAGAGGTAAGGGCTACACAGCTAGCTTAAACAAACTACTATGTGGAAATCTCAGGTTTTGTTGACTTGGACATAAACAGTGTAGGGCCAGAAAAGTTCTGGTAGGATTAATTTGTCACATTAACGTCAGTAAATGAATCCTACAGTTTAAATGAGCCACGCTGACAGCCAGGGTCACTGTGCAGAGCAGGGATTGACTGAATTTGGCCTGGAAGGCGGGGTCAGGAGAGGTGTGCTCACCTGTTGGTGCCACACTCTACTATCTGTCATTATTTACTAAGTTAAACTCAAAGATGTTCAAAAGACCACAGTACTGTTTTTGCCTGCCAGGTGGGCGTGTCCCAGTAGATGTCAGCTGAAAACTATGGATGGATCAACAATCATGACAGTTAAAAAATTTAACATTTGAACCAGACAAACTGTGGATACACTTTTTCAGGTCTTAGCCGCAGATTTGGCATTTATCCACAGGTTTAAATGCCAGAAGTTTGACGATGTTCTGATCGTCGTGCTGAATTTGTGGCGTCTCTAGTTAAGAAATAAACCCGTTTGTTTGGGCTCTTGATGTCCACGCCTGACTGTGGGAGAGTGTCACGGGTGCAGCAGCTGTTTGGCTTCGTGGAGCTCCTCTGTGTTTGTAGGACTTCATGTCCTGGATGGACGAGCGGTTTGGTTCAGCGCACAGCAGAAACGGGGGTCTGTGTGGTAATGTTAACGTGAATGTTGTGATTGGTTGGGCAGGGGGCCTTTGATGACACGCTTAATGAGAGGTCTGAGGGAGCAGCTCAGCGGGGCGAGGGGGGAGACCTCCCACATCAAACGGAGACCCCGTCCCCCTCCGACTCCTCCCCCTCCCTGCAGACCCTCACAGAGAGGCAGCGAGCGTCCATGTCAGCACATGAATACAAACACTGCGTCTCGCTGGAGTCCAGCTTTTATGATTCTGCTTTATTCTGGTGCATTTCTCTACCATCTGTACGTTTCACATGTTAGCCTTTACAAACAGCTCTGAAATATTTACATCTTTTGTTTTGCACACAGTGAATTTAGGTTTAGCAGTAAAACTAAATTACATTTTCAATTATCTCTCATTATTTTTCTGTCCGTGAAGAGACAGAGATATGGATAAATATTGCTTATTTGCTATAAAAGGGGAAAACGAGTTTTGGAGCTGGAGCATTTTGAGTTGAGGATGTGAAATTTACCAAGAGCAGATCAGAATTATTATACTACTGATACTGGGCTACATGACTAATAACAAATAATGACATTCATAATTACAGTAAAGTGTATTATTTAAAATTGTTTCAAGATTTTCCATTATAATAAAAATACTGAGCGAAAGCATGGCAGAAACTATAGCCCGCCTTTCATAATGATGCTCCTCACAATAATAAGATAAAATTATTTGAGATGTCTGTGATATTATGAAAATTAACTTAATTTGATTATGAGATGCTAAACTAAAAATCCTCCTCATTATTGGAAATACAAGTTATTTGTTTTCACAATAAAAAACACATTTTTTTACTCCATGAATACTTAAAATACAATGTAAATGCAAGTTCACGTACTTATACTGAGTTATCTGCACTTTATGCACTCACACTTACTTCAATTAATACTTATGTGTCCTGTTATTTTATTTTTCTTCTGAAACAGTGAGCACAAAATCTTTGGATTGATATTGTTCAACTTTATATTGTTCATTTATTCATGTTGTTATAATTATTATTTTAATATTTAATCATCAACATCATAAAAAATGTTTCTTGTAATGAGGTTGTCAATCTGCTTGTCCAACAGCTTTTTCATAAAAGTGACTGAAAACCATAATTAATGACTTCAGAACATTTCAGAATTTATCTGTTACAGATTAAAAAAACAGTATTCATAAAACATTTTTAAAGTAACACTAAAGCCATTTTATTCCATTTGAATTTCCTGCAGGTCCCAAGTTGTCAGGTGGCCCACCTGACAGTTGTGGAGGGCTGCAGCAGTCACCTCATAAAGACACAAAATTAATATTGATCAGAACTCAGTTGAGGTTATTGGTGCAGCCCTCCACAACAGCTCCAATTTAGGGTTAGTTAAATGATTTTAAGTTAAATGCCCTTTCTAAAACTATCAAATATTTATAACAGGTACATGAACATGACTTCTGACCTTGAGTCTTTAATGTACATTACTATATTATACAATGTTAGGCTACAGGAGCCAAATGTGTCCTGTTAATAGCAAAACTGTTACACAGTGAACCACATCAACCCTCAATGAACCAAAGAATTACACTAATTACTTTTTTGTGCCTCTCTACCCATATATGGCACATTGTTTTCCAAGTTAAAACTTCTACATACTATATTTCAGAATTTTTAATGCAGATAACAAGTTTGTGAGCTTCCTGCAGCTCTCACATTATGAAGTTCTGAGCCGTGATCCAAATTAGCAGCGTGTCAGATGTAATGATGGATGTGCATACGAGTCAAATAAACTGTGAGCGCTCCACGTTACTGCACAAGTACAAACACAGTGGTTCACATGTGTGGATGGGAGGCTCTGTGTGCGAGCTGCGCTCTCACAAGTTTACTCAGCTTGGGAATTACATGTTACAGATGGCTGCTTCACGAGGGGAACGGGCTAAAGTCACGGGGGAAAATATTATTGCAGCGCTGACCTCTGTTTGAAAGTGCTCTAAATGTGAGTGTTTTCTGGGAGTCCTGTAGTCCTGACCTCATCAGCCTCATCAAAGCCTGAACCCCCCTCGCTCTCTGACCTCACTCTCACATCGTGTTTAAACACAAAAGTACGAACACGTGATAATGACGGAGAGGTTACGCACACACCTGAACCTCGTCTGGGTTTTTGCATCAAATAAACTTCAAACTTAAAGAACTTTTTCTCAACCGTCAAGTGTCTATTTGAGGACACGGAGGAGCCCAGCGTGTTTTCTCAAAGAGCAAAAATCCCCGTGGTATTTACTTTCGAGCACGCTCCAGTGCTGGACATCCCTCCACAAATTAACATCAAAGTGTGTGTGCTGAAGGAAATGCTTGGGAAGTATATTTTAAAACTCAGTGTGACTTCACTCTCCCGCCATCAGCTGGAAGACGAGGTCGAGACGAAAGAGGAGGAGGAAGAGTTTCTCACCAAATACCAGAGAAGACGGTCTTCGTGTTTGATGTGAATTTAGGAGGTTTTTAAGGATATCCACAAAGTAATGCCATCTCCAGATGTCAGGTTTTAAGGTGAAGTGTCTCACCACCCACAGGTTTATTATGGGGAGGATAATTCAAGCTCCCACCAGGACTAAACAAAGGCCAGAGTCACCAAACTGACCCCCTCGTATCTTTGCAAGCAGCGCTGGAAATACATTATACTATCCCACCACAGCGGAAGAGGTCCAAAGGATTTGCTCTCGATTTCCCAAACTGACACATTACTGTCAGAGACTGTGAAGAAACAAAAAACGCAAACTGTCAAACCCGTTTGTGTTAATGGAAAATAAAACCCCGAGGACAGGTTATTTTATTACACACACTTCTGTCAACACTTTTTATTTTGTACTAGAAATATGTTTACGTGAGCATAAACTGAAACCTGAACGAGAGTACATTTCAGGAACCAGACTTCTGAAAAAAGTAAAAGAGAAAACTAAATCTTAACTGAAATAAACAGGAAGCATTCTCAGGTTTAGTTTTTAATAATGTAGTTACAGCTTTCAGTGCGACCAGCCAAGGAAAGATGATTTCATACATTCATGACAGAGATTAGGATAGACAATGCTTAACTAGACCACCATCCATAAATCTGTAAGGCAGTGTGTATGTGATTATAGGTCAAGTATTTATACTGTAAGAATTAATTTATTATATCTTATTCCCCATTATACAAATAGAACACAGCAAAGTGACGAAGAATTGAATAACTCAGCTAAAACAGAAATACTAAACTATAGTAACTCTGAACCTGAGTGACTTGTTTACAGGCAAACGCTACCAGAAAATCTATATATCTATAAATACAGTGCTTAACAAACTTATTATGCCACCTGTCATAAAAACAAGAAAACAGTTATTTTGGAAATCTGTCAAACACTTAAAACTAAAAATAATATTGTTATTGTTATTTATTGTAATATACTTCTGAGAAATTAATCAGGCATAACATTTAACCACCTAAACTCATTTTTCTGTTCAGGAATTCAGTAAACAACTGTAATTTAGCATCTTAATCAAAATAATAACATGCTTTATCATTTTTCCTGATTGTTTTGTAAAATAGTAACATTAATGTCGTGCAAATTAGTGATGTGTCGGTCGCAAACGAAATGGCTCTTAGAGCCGGATCTTTAATGTGAACGACGCAAGCCGGCTCCTTATCGCGAGCCGTGAGTGTTTTTTTTTTCTTTCTCTCACCCTCTCTCTCGCACTTTTTTCCCGCTTCACTCTGCACGCGAGCCTTGTGCTTTGCGCGGGGCAGAGGGAGGAGGGGCGGTAGTTACACTCGCAGTAGCACAGGAACAGAGCGGGAGGGAGAGAGAGAGAAAGAGAGCCAGGGACAACAACGTCACATTAGAAAGGTATAGTAATCATCCACAACTATTTTCAGTTGCAGATGATAAAGGATTCAGAAAGTTTATTCATGCAGGTCCATATGACAGAGAATATGCATGTTCTTTTTGTTTTCATATTTAAATTTATATTTAATTGTGTTGTGGTTTGCAGTGTTTTGTGTTGTTTAAAAGGAAAAAGTTAAAAATTTAAATAGTTAAAAGTTGAAATGTGAATAGATTTTGTATTATATGATTTATTTATTACATTTTATGTGGAGTGAATAAATAAAAGTATATTTACGGTACCCTAGAGACAAAACACGTAAAAACTCCAAAACACGTACAAAACACAACAGAAGTGCTCCAGGATGCTAGGGGCAGTGTTAAGCTTTTGTTACCTAGTGGCTATGCAAGCCAGCAAGTACCAACGACCTGATTTGGTGTGTGGTAGTAACAGGTAAATGAACATTTTTTTAAATTATTTGACTATATATGAATGCTTGTGTATAAATACACAGACAATACACATATACTTTCAATTGTGTAATTTAAGTGATCTAGGTAGCTCTGTTTTGGATGTTCAGTTAACGCTAGAAATGTGTTTTGGAGTTTGTACGTGCTTTGTCTCTAGGGGCCACCGTAAATATTTATATATAAACATATATAAATAAAACCACTTTTTTTTACATTAGTAATTCATTTTGTGCATAATTTTATATTATTGTTAATAATAAATTAATGAAAGCAACAAAACAACCTCAAGAGCCAGTTCCGAGCCAAAAGAGCCGGTTCTCTAAAAAGAGCCGGAAATCCCATCACTAGTGCAAATCTGAGATAAAGGAGATGTGTTTTTGCAATTGCAAACAATAAAAAATAACATTAATGTAACATCACTCCACTTTCTACATTTTTGTTTCATGTGATGATAAACTGAATAAAATTAGAGATTTATTTAATTGTACCTTGTTTGAAGATGACCTCATCTTTCATTGTGGCTCATTGTGTAAATCTTGGATTCCACAATTAATGAGTAATAACAGCTTTATTCATTTCTATGCTGATGACAGTTATTCATTTATCAGCTTTCTATGTTTCAAAATAAGGCATCTTCATCTTGTCCCGGGCCTCAGTTCATGCTCTGCTAAAACGAGCTGTTCTAGAGCCTTGTCATCCTAAGCAAGTTTTCTTCTGATTGGCAAACAGAAGTGTGTGGGAGTTGCCCCTCTGTGAAATCGCACAGTCATTACACACATCCTACAGTAAAAAAAGAAGGTAAATTTGGCTCATAGTGATCACTGTACAAACACTGAGCTCATTATTAAAAACTTCGGTCACGAACAGGAGAGATGTGACAGGAAATCAGGACAAACTGCATCGGTCAACTTTAATGAAAATATAGAGTCATTTCAGGCATATGTTAAATTGCAAGTTTATGCTGTTATCAGATTCTTTTCACAGTTTAATGAAACCTTTAGTAGTTTTAAAATTTTTTAGTTTAATTAAGAGTTGGTTGATTACTGCGGGGGAACTTTCACTCCCAGGCTTTTAGGGATGAATAAGCTGAAAAATGACTTTTTTAGGGCGTTGTCCTCCCGCAGGATCTGAAAATGGAAAATTATTTGGTGTCCTGCCTCTCCTCCTCTTCCTTGTTCATAAAGCTCATGTAACACATCTCTCTGGCCCCATTCATCGTCCCGCCTAACCAACAGGCCTCAGTGATTTTATTTATTCTCCTCAGCCAGATTAGAAGCTGCATGGAAATCCCATCGCAGCTAATTGTATAAAGCCATTAAAGTCAGGCAGAGTTATTTGGTTTTAAGTGTGCGCGCTGTTTGCTGCAATTTGTTCAACATTTAGGCTAATGATATTAAAGTCGATCCATTAAGCAGGTGGGAGGGCGTGTGTGTGTGGTGTGTGGGGGCAGCAGCTGCTCGGCCATGGATTGACTTAACCTTTGTCACTTTGATGGCCTTTGTGTTTTACACTTGCCCAAAAAACAGGGGCAGATGTCCCTGAACTCACCCCCCACATCCCAAACACACACACACACACACACACACAGGTTGAGTTAACCTAATGACGCACACACCGGCATCAGCTGGTTAAAGCGAGTGATGTAGTGAATAAGTGGGCGGCACAGCGATGCTGCTCAGTAATGAATAGTTCATTTTATTAGGGACCTCCAGTGATTTTCCACCTCAGCATTTGTGTGTGAGACAAAAGTATGAAGCTGGTGGTCTGCTTATATTGCCCCCTGGAGGCTGGGATCACAGACTGTCTATAAAAGATGGACATACCTTCTAGGTCTAACAAGTGAGACCTTAAACCTTTCTTTTTATTCACCAGCAGGGGGCGAAAAGCAGATCTATGAAAAAATGAGCTTCTTTGTCAGCTGATCTCTGAGCTCGGTATGTTTAAATAAAACATGATTTGGATATTATGGTCCCATTAAAGTTAAAAAAAAAAAAAAAAAACAGGATGAAATTTGAAGTGAAGCAAAAGCTCTCCAGCATTTTCTGTGGAATTTACACTCCAAAAGCACTTGTTGCTATTGATCATGAACCTTTAGACATTAAAAAACAAAACAAAAGAGTCAAGCACTGCAGTTCCTCTAGCCTCCTCTAGAGGTTGCCTTGAAGAGTAAGCTCATTGGAGTTGAAGCCCTTTTTAAGGAATTTTTAACCCAATTACTCTGAGCTCCAATTTTGATAAGAGAAATTAGGATTTTACTTTAATTGCTGATGGCTAGTTAGCATATGTGTCTGTGTGTTGTTTTCACAGTCTATGCTAACCAGGCTAACTAGCATTAGCTGATAACTCAGTCTTCCAATCTCTCATCTCTCTTCTGTGTCTTTAAGTGCAACATGGCAGTATGCAAAACACTAGCTTTACAGAAGTTGAGGCTTCAAAATGTTGAATCCAGAAAACAATGGGTGGCAAAGTTCATCTTTTATATACAGTCTATATTCATGCTCCTAAAAAGTATGAAAACAGTGGCAATTTAAAAAAAATATATATCAGAATTAAGACTTTTTAATCAGATTCACATCACAATCCATTTCCCCTTTGGCCTCACTATTGCCTCCCTCCCTGCCTCCTCCCTCCCTGCAATGAATGCTAACTAGTCAGAGAATGAGAGCAAGCCAAAGGCTGCAGTGTTGTTGTGATCCACTCAGGCAGATCAGCATTTGACTAAGAAGTTTTTGATAGCCCTCTGGAGTTGCTCCATAAATAGCTTGGCTCTGGACACTATTTGTCCCTGTTTCCTTTCTTTTGAGAGGGAGACCATTGTGTGCCACGCCACCAAGCCAAAGCAATCATTTCCACTGCTTTGGGCAATCGGGGTGAGCATGAACCCTCTTGATTTATCACCGAGTCTCTATTAAAATGAACGGGTCAGATTATGGCTCAGCATCTCCTAATCAAACTGTGTTCATTCGCCCATTATTCATCCGTTGTTAGAGCCGCAAACAAAAGCAAGATGTGCTCGTGTTTTCATCCAGAAGTGAGAGAGTAATTTCTTTATCTGGGAGCCGTGTTTCTCCACAGGCTCCAGACTTTAATCATGTCTTGCCTCTCTTTCACCTTGTTCTCCATCCAATAAACCCGTCCACTAGAAGTTATTGCCTTATTTGCACCAGAAAACAGCCAAGCTGGATTTGGGTTGACTGTCACATTTTTCTCAGTGAGGCTGGAACAACAGCAACACTGGTCGATTGTTCAGGGTGGTTAGAAAGTTTGTGCAGGTGACCTCATGCGGTCATGTGAACAGTGCATATAAAATCTGTGCTGTTGTCATGTTCATTAGGTTGGCTGACATTCAAAAGCAAGAAAATGGAGAAGCTTGTTGCACATGTTTGACCTTAGTGTGATGTAGCATAACTTAAGCAGCAAGGAAGGTGATAAGTAAATAGCATTAGCAGACGATTGAAGTTCTATCCATCCATCCATCCATCTTCATCCGCTTTATCCGAGGCCGGGTCGCGGGGGCAGCAGCCTAAGCAAAGAGGCCCAGATCTCCCTCTCCCTAGCCACCTCCTCCAGCTTATCCGGGGGAATACCAAGGCGTTCCCAGGCCAGCCGAGAGATATAATCTCTCCAGCGTGTCCTGGGTCTGCCCCGGGGCCTCCTCCCGGTGGGACATGCCTGGAACACCTCACCCAGGAGGCGCCCAGGAGGCATCCTTGTCAGATGCCCGAACCACCTCAGCTGGCTCCTTTCGATGTGGAGCAGCAGGGGCTCTACTCTGAGCCCCTCCCGGATGGCCGAACTTCTCACCTTATCTCTAAGGGAGAGGCCAGCCACCCTTCGGAGGAAGCTCATTTCCGCCACTTGTATCCGCGATCTCGTTCTTTCGGTCACTACCCACAGCTCGTGGCCATAGGTGAGGGTAGGGACGTAGATCGACCAGTAAATTGAGAGCTTCGCTTTTACACTCAGCTCCCTCTTCACCACGACGGACCGGTGCAGCGTCCGCATTACTGCAGCTGCAGCCCTAATCCGTCTGTTGATCTCCGGCTCCCTTCTCCCATCACTCGCAAACAAGACCCCGAGATACTTGAACTCCTCCACTTGGGACAGGAGCTCATCCCCGACCCAGAGTGGCCACTCCACCCTTTTCCGGCTGAGAACCATGGCCTCAGATTTGGAGGTGCTGATCCTCATTCCCGCTGCTTCACACTCGGCTGCGAAGTGCGAGCTGGAGGCCCTCACCTGATGAAGCCAACAGAACCACATCATCCGCAAAAATCAGAGATGAGATTCTGAGGCCACCAAAGCGAAAGCCCTCTGCCACTTGGCTGCGCCTAGAAATCCTGTCCATAAAAATTATGAACAGAACCGATGACAAAGGGCAGCCCTGGCCCATCACCCACTGGGAACAAGTCCGACTTATTGCTGGCAATGCGAACCAAGCTCTTGCAACGGTTGTATAGGGATCGAATGGCCCGTAGCAATGGGCCAGACACCCCATACTCCCGCAACACCTCCCACAGGACACCCGAGGGACACGGTCGAATGCCTTCTCCAAGTCCACAAAACACATGTAGACTGGTTGGGCAAACTCCCATGCACCCTCAAGTATCCTCGAGAGGATAAAGAGCTGGTCCAGTGTTCCGCGACCAGGACGAAAACCGCATTGTTCCTCCTGTATCCGAGGTTCGACTAGCGGACGAACTCTCCTTTCCAGCACCCTGGCATAGACTTTCCCAGGGAGGCTGAGGAGTGTGATCCCCCTGTAGTTGGAACACTCCGGTCCCCCTTCTTAAAGGTGGGGACCACCACCCCGGTCTGCCAGTCCACGGGTACTGCCCCTGAACTCCACGCAACATTGCAGAGGCGTGTCAACCAGGACAGCCCTACAACGTCCAGAGCCTTCAGGAACTCGGGGCGGACCTCATCAACACCAGGGGCTCTGCCACCAAGGAGTTGTTTAACTGCCTCAGTGACCTCGCCCCCGGAAATTGGCGGGTCACTCCCCTCATCCCCAGACTCTGCTTCCTCCTCGGAAGACGTGTCAGTGGGATTAAGGAGGTCCTCGAAGTATTCCTTCCACCGCCTGACAATTTTCCCAGTCGATGTCAGCAGCGCTCCGCCAGCACTATACACAGTGCAGGTAGAGCACCGCTTTCCCCTCCTGAGACGCCTGACGGTTTGCCAGAATCTCTTCGAGGCAGTCCGAAAGTCTTTTCCCATGGCCTCTCCGAACTCCTCCCACACCCGAGTTTTTGCTTCAGCCACTGCCCGAGCTGCATTCCGCTTGGCCTGTCGATACCTGTCGGCTGCCTCCGGAGTACCACAAGCTAACCAAGCCCGATAGGACTCCTTCTTCAGCCTGGTGGCTCCCTTCACCTCTGGTGTCCACCATTTGGTTCGGGGATTACCACCACGCCAGGCACCAACCACCTTGCGGCCACAGCTCAATGCAGCAGCTTCGGCAATGGAGACGCTGAATGTGGTCCATTCGGACTCAATGTCCCCAGTCTCCCTCGGAATGCTGTTGAAGCTGTGCCGGAGGTGTGCGTTGAAGATCTCGTGGACTGGGGCCTCTGCTAGACGTTCCCAGCACACCCTCACTACGCGTTTAGGTGCACCGGGTCTGTCCAGCGTCCTCCCCCGCCACCTGATCCAACTCACCACCAGGTGGTGATCAGTTGACAGCTCAGCCCCTCTCTTTACCCGAGTGTCCAGAACATATGGTCGCAGGTCTGGTGATACGATTACAAAATCGATCATCAACCTACAGCCTAGAGCGTCCTGGTGCCACGTGCACTTATGGAAACTCTTATGTTCGAACAAGGTGTTCGTTATGGCCAAACTGTGATTAGCACAGAAGTCCAATAACAAAGCACTGCTCGGTTTCAGATCAGGGAGGCCGTTCCTCCCAATCATGCCTCTCCAGGTCTCGCTGTCGTTACCCACGTGAGCATTGAAGTCTCCCAGCAGGACAACAGAGTCTCCAGGTGGAGCACCTTCCAGCAACCCCCCCATCCAGGGACTCTAAGAAGGCTGGGTACTCCGAACTGCCACTCGGCGCATAAGCGCAGATGACAGTCAGGACCCGTTCCCCGACCCTAAGGCGCAGGGAACAAACCCTCTCATCCACCGGGAATATACCCACCCCAGCCCGCCGCCTCTCACCAGGGGCAACTCCAGACTGAGACAGAGTCCAGCCCCTCTCCAGGAGACTGGTTCCAGAGCCCAAGCCATGCGTAGAGGTGAGCCCGACTATATCTAGCCGGTACCTCTCAACCTCACGCACTAACTCAGGCTCCTTCCCCACCAGAGAGGTGACATTCCATGTCCCTATTGCCAGTCTTGGCAGCCGGGGGTCAGTCCGCCAGGTCCTCCGCTCCTGGCCGCCACCCGGCACACAATGCACCCGACCCCTATGGTGCCTCCTGCGGGTGGTGGGCCTGCAGGAGGATGGGCCCATGTCTCCTCTTCGGGCTGTGCCCGGCCGGGCCCCATGGACTAAGGCCCTGGCCACCAGACGCTCGTCCTCGGGCACCCTCCCCGGGCCTGGCTCCAGGGCGGGGCCCCGGTAACCCTATCCCGGGCAGGGTAAACTGTTCCCTCGATGTTCTTTTCATAAGGGTCTTCTGAATCGCTCTTTGTCTGGTCCCTCACCCAGGACCAATTTGCCACGGGAGACCCTACCAGGGGGCAAAAGCCCCCAGACAACATAGCCCCTGGGATCCCTGGGACACACAAACCCCTCCACCACGATAAGGTAGCGATTCACGGAGAGGTTGAAGTTCTTTTAAGCATATTTTATTGCTGGCATCTCCATTTTACCATAAAACAATCAATCAGGCATGCTTTATACAAGACTTTGCACACCTGACCTCGTTAGTCCCTACCATTGAAACAAATAGGTCAAACCAAATAATACAATTCTAAACAAAGAACAGGATTAAAGTCATGCATGAAACTGACAAACTCATTTACTCAACTAAATGGTTTGTAAAGTAAAACACTGCATACAATATAACTCAAAAGGCTACTTTAAAGAAAACAAACAATACTATACAAAATGAAAAACCCTCCATTTGGTTACACCCAGTGATGCAATCATTGGTTGTGTCCAACTTCATGGGCTGCATCCTCCTGAGGACCCGGCCTTCGCGGTCTACGTGGGCCGGGTCCTCAGAAGGTCGGGTAGGCCGGAAGTACACGGCTGGGGAAATTGGACGGTCTAGCCTTCTGATTAGCGTCACCGCTGTCTCGGTGGAGTTTAGTAAACTCGGCCGTCTGCTCCTTGCTATCTAAAATATAACAGGACACTGGCGTAAATTCTCGACCGTCTCACACTTCTGTTTAATCAGTTTTCTGTTTGACGTTTATTCAGCTGTGTGAAAATCCTGGAGGAACCCACCCGGGGGATTAATAAAGTTTTATTTTATCTAATCTAATAACTTTAATCTCAGTCAAACCGATTTACTCACGAACAAATAAAACACTGAAAAAAGCCCAACAATAACATTTTTAGGTTGTCTAAGTGACTTATATATCACGTTTAACCTGAGTAGCGAAACTCCGCGGTGATCTGAAAATGATGTGCCGGGAGTTGTGCCGGGAGTTGTGCCGTTCTCGGCGGCTTCAGTGACCCTCGAGCTCCCGGCTTGCTATCGAGCTGGTGGGTAGCAGACGTCTCCGAAAACATCGAAGCACTTTTGCAAATATGCGATATCTTGATAAACCGAGCAGATATTTGATGTTTACACAGCTACTTTCTCGCCTGAAAATATGTTAAAAGTTTATTTTGTGACCCAGAAAGATTAGTAAGAGTAATTTTAAAACTTAGTAGCGGGCGCCATTATTGGAAACTGGAGTTTGGCTGGGCCGCGCTATGAATTCTGGGATTTGGTAGGCCACGAAGGACACACCCGACCCATCCTTCAAATTCGGGGAAAAGGAGGACGCATTTGTCGGCTGCATTCGGAGGAGTCTACGAATTTGGACAGCCTTCGGCGCGTCACTAATCGGTCTACAAATGCGGCCTCAGGAGGATACAGCCCATGAATTTGGACACGACCAGTGACCTCATGACCCTATATAAACAGGAAGTAGTGGGCAGCCCTTCCCATACACCTGTCTCACATATAGGACCTGAATACACAACATGGACACCATGGTAAGTATAACCAAAGCAACATAAAGAAACATAATTTACCAGACATGTGCCTGTAAACAGAAGAAAATTCAGATGATCTGATGGTTAGTAGTGTTTGCTTTAAAACACATGCATGGATGTAAAGGATGTAATTACTGCTACCACAAACAAAACCCGGGATAGTGTGTGTTAAGAGAAGTTACACCAGCTATGTCTAAATTAAAGCATTATGGCTGACTGTAAAATAACAGAACACAAAATAACAATATATGCAAGTGACAAATGGCAAATTAATTCTGTCCTAGCCACTTTGTCACACTTAGAAAGGCTTCCAGTTTAGAACTAAAAAGGTAGTTTTCAGTACATAAACTGAAACCATCATTAACGGAAAATGATGATTTTTTTTTACCATATTAATGAAAATTTTCAGCTAATTATGAAAACAATGATCATACAGAGGACACAAACCACAGTTTTCTGTTTAAAGTGCTGCCTCTGATAATAATGTTTCTACAGGCAGACCTGTCACTCTTTAAATCTGCTAATCCAACTCTGTCTGAGTTACAATTTTAACTATAAACTGTATATAACAGATGTGACCAAATGTGACACTCACTATTGGGCTTTGAAGTTTTAACTTTAGTTTTATTGACATCACTCCCTTTTTTGGCAACAAAACTGCCCATATTTGGAGTTATCAGCTAATGCTAGCAAGGTTAGCAAGCTGTATCACACAGACTGTATCTGTTCCTATAAAATCACTCAGATAACTGCTGATTAGTGCTCAGTGACTTTCAAATAAAATGCTAGCTTAGACTGGACAGTCAGTAGAAGTAAGTATACAACTTATTAGATGCTATTAGACGCTACCCACACATACATATATACACCCATACAGTTGTTATGAAGGAGCAAATATTTTGTGCTTTAACGAACAAGAATATAATTTAAACATGAATAATAACAATAATAATAATAGTAGAGGATCAACAACGGAGCCCTGTGGAACACCATGACCTGTAAGAAAACACTCTGTGTGCTTTCTGGTTTTTGTTACTCACAGTGATCTCTGATGGTTCAGGTGTAAAATCCTTCAGGTCAGACCTTTAGAAGGTATTTGTGCATCCCGACTCATGTTTCTTAACATAAACCCCTCATTATATACATACAGGTGTTATGAAGAGAAAAATGATCTACAGATATCAAACTGTTTGTATCGCGCTGTAAATGTTTATTTCTGCTGTAAAGCTTTAACATGGGAGTGTGTGGGGACTGACTCACTGCTGGAGCCTCTAGTGGACACTAGAGGAACTGCAGGTTTTGCTGGAGGCTTGGTTTGAACTGAGGTCTGAGACCTAATACAAATGAGTGAAATACGACTGGGTTATGACCAGTGATGGGAATAATGCCGTTATAAGTAACTGCGTTACTGATGGCACTACTTTTTTTCAGTAATGAGTAATCTAACTAATTACCATTTCTATCATTACAACGCCGTTACCGTTATTTACAAGAAAATGCAGTGTGGGCACGCTAGTATTTTTCACCACACAGACAGTTGAAGCTGTTTTCTTTTTCCTGGGAGCTAGGGGGGGTAAAACAATCGCACGAGTGCTGCTGATTGGCTGAGGAAGAATGAAGTAGGCGTGGTAAACCAATCACATGACCAATTTAAGATGACAAAGCAACCAATTGCTACATACCAGTTTTTAAATTGTGTTGATAGTCCATGGAAAACCAGAGTCATGTCTCCACGTGGAAAAACAGAGGGAGTGATACACCTGTTGTCAGGCTTGCAGGTATCAGGCTTCTGATGTTCTCCTTTGTCTTATAGTGGAGAGAATTTATTTTTTAGAGTGGCGCAAATAATTTGTGTGGCATTCTTTTTGATGCAGGACACCTGATTGTTCTGTAAATAGCTTGAAATGGTTATAAAAACGCCTTGGCTACATTTTTAGGTAAATAGCTGCACATAACTTTGTTGTTTGTAAAACGTGTGCATAGGTTTTAAAATATACAATTTAAATTTGCATTTCAAGTTATGTAAATGATTTGTTGTGGTTGTTGTTACAGTAAAAAATAGAACCTTTTCTAATCGGATTTTAGGTTTTCGTCTGATTTTAGATCAATTGTGTTAATACAGTATGTCAAAATGAAAACATAACTGTAAATTCAGACATGTGAGGTTGTGCAGAAAAGAATGATACAAAACAAGGCAAGAAGATGAAATGTAGAGGTCAAATAAAAAGTAGTCAAAAATGGCCAATTACACCCTGGACCCCAGAGGGTTAAACTTTTTTTTTTTTAACGCAATAGTTACCTTTCCTAGTAATTAGTTAGTTTTAGAATATTGTAGTTACTTTTTTGAATAAGTAACTACTAACATTAACTAATTACTTTTCAAAAGTAACTTTCCTAGCACTGGTTATGACATCATTAATACTTCTTTTTGTGCTTCTTTCTTCCTCACACTTCATTTGGAGAGACTGAACATGTCTTCACTCGTCATAAAGGTTTTGTTTAAAAACTCTGACCCACTATAAAAGCTGCTCTTTCTGAGAATATCTATAGATGATAAAATGAGACCTCTTGAGACTTCTTTGAAGCAAACAAAGTTCTGAACAAACAATGAAAAACATTATTTTTTCTTCCCCATGACTGAATCTACAGAGTTCTCCAAGCGAGCCGTCTGAGACGCTGTGATAGAGGTTTAAACCGTCCGTCCTGCTTCAACGCATCAGGCTGGACATGAGTGTTTACACCATCAGCTGCAGCTGAACAGGCTGCAGGTTGTAGCACTACTGTGGCTGTAAACAGACCAGAGGAGCGGCGCCGTATTTACATGGCGGCGGTATGTAGACGCCCAGAGCCTCTGACCTCACAGCACTGTGATGTCACACATCCCAGCTGTCCCTGCGTGAACTTCCTGTGAACTCCTGACAGTGACGGCGTACCTGCTGATGAATCCCTCCTCCTCCTCCTGCACTGTCCTCTGGGTGGGTGGTCCCTGCTTTCACAGCCACAGGAGGAGGAGGAGCAGCGGCCATTATTATGGACACAGAGGGGGGCTGAAGGCATTCATTAAGGAAATTAGCTCAACAAGGCAGCTTTATGTCCATCACCAACACATAGCCTCTCTGCAGTGTCCGCACAGAGCGCTCAGCAGATGGTCGGAGAGCCTTTCTGATGGTGAAGCTCAGCTGACAGCAGGAAATAAGGCCGGAAACCTCCATCATCTTCAGGAGGATCTGTGAGAAGGATCTCTGTGTTTGCTTGAAACACATCCAGGCTAACATTTCTAGCTGCTAGATCAAAAAAAATGAGTTAAGGAGATTTTTGCTGATTCTGCTCACCTCTTTGACAAACTGCCAAAGGAAGACGATCCAAACGTTGCTTTCATGTTTATAGGAGTAAAATATTACTCCTATAAACTCTTATTTGGGTCTGCAGACCTCTCATCCTTTTTTTTTAGAAACATGCTTCTCATCAGGAAAACAGACAGAGGCAAGAACATGATTTCTGCATAATCACAGATCTGTATTTTACATAATTCTTGTCTTTTCTTTGTGGGATCAAATGTATAGAGTAAGAGATTTATTTAACAAATCCGGGTGTTTAATCATCTCTGGCTGTCTGACAGATAGGCCTGGGAAAACTGAAGCCATCAAATGAACTGATCATCTTGCAGCAGTGCTGACACAGACCTCAGTCCTGACAGTCAGAGCGGGAAAGCGCCGCTCGTGCTGTTCTGTGTTGAGTCGTTCCTGCACGCACTCAGAGACATTTCCTGTGATGCTCGGCGTGCTTTAACGAGAGCCGGTGCAGCTGTTAGAGGAGACGTTCCCGGGTTAGTGTGCGCTGTAAAGGATGTGATGAATTCATGGCGCTGTTGCAGCAGTCAAATAAAAGCTTACTATGAAAACATGGTGTAAAACTGCCTGTTTTATTGGAACAAGTGTTACCATTATGTTGTGGACAATATTACGGTGCCGCTGCCTGTGAAAAATGGCCACGATGATGTGCAGACCGCCTGCGCCCCACCCGCTTTATTACCACAAACAGCGGTGGTTAATTGTGCAACTGTGTGCTCGCCATCGCCGCTTTATGAAGAAAGTAGCTCGGCTTTGATTACACACGACATGTCTCAGTTCAGCAAACATCCACAAACCGGATGAGTTTCCTGTGGCACCTCTTGCAGCGAATCGCACACAATCATGTGACAGAACAAGAGCCAATCAGACAGCATCCTGCAGGTTAAAGAGGTCAGAGAGAGAGTGTCACAGCTCCAGGTCAGCGATGCTGTAATTATGACCACAGAGCAGGTACTCGTTTGGCCCCGCCCGCTGGCTGCTCACCTCTGACTGTGTCGCTAACCAAATTAAAAGCTGTTCGAGGTCGCCGCAAGTTTGATGGATAAATTCTATTCATGTGAGCGCGGGCTAGATTCAATTCCAGCGTCATCAGCGTGATAAATAGGAGCCACGGTTATTAAGGGCCCTTCAGTTACTGGGTCACTTAAAGTGAGTGACAGTGCCCTGAGAAATTGCTGCTTTATTTAATTGCATTAATTAAAGTGCTGATGTGTTTGTGCCTTTTCGGGCGCCGCCGCTCGCCCGTATCGACGTGGCTGCCATGTTTGATGAATAACCTGCTTTAACATACATGTTTCAGAGGTCATGATAAGAGAGCGCATCATTCACCGCTCAAACCGCCCTTCTCATAAACTCCAGATGTGGACCAATTTGACCCCTACGCCGCTCGAGGCCATTTCCAGCAGCAGACTTGCAGTGATTGGCTGCTAAACTGCTTAAACCACGTCAAATGCGACGTGATTAAACTAAAAGATGTGAGATTCCTGCTTCTCCTCCCGCTGGCAGCTGTGGATGTTTGCAGGTTTCCAAAATCACTCCAACACCTGTATCAGTGCGAGTGACACAAGGAAGAACATCACTTCCTGTTCCTGTAGTGATCCGTCCAACATCTCGAGCGTTATAGAAGCAAACATTGCTGCAGAAATCGTCCATCGGTGCTTCAAGCTGTGACCCTGGCTCAGAGCTCAGATCCATCCTCCTCATGCAAACTGAACCTGACCGGTCATTGTGTCAGTCTGCTGCCTCTGAGGAAGCATTCAGGACCAGTACTTCCTGTTCCTGCTCCCTTCAGTATTTACAAATGCGGACAAAATTTTATCTCATTGAATGCAGCTCTGGTTTTTCCCCCACAGGATATTCACCTGCATCACAGGCTTCAGAACATGATCACAGCCCCAGTTCTACAGAAACTGGAACGCTGCCGGTACCAAACGAAAGACATAAACATAGATTTTACAAAGAGCAGGCACGGTGAAGGCTGTCATTACGTCGTCCAATCAGCTCTCACTGCCCCGCCCGGAAGGCCTGATGCAGGTGGAGGCTTTAAAACATCACGACTCCTGAGTCGATCCAACCAACGCTCCGACTTTAAACACGGGAAGAAGCTGGCCTGCATCCCCGTCAGGAACACCTCCGAGTGCTCCCTGCGGCGCGCCTCAGTATTCGTGCCGGGCTAGAAGGCTGAGCGCCGTGGCACCTCGTTAAAATACCAGCCGGGGCCATAGAGCACAGTTTGTGTTAGCTGATAAGCCTGAATGGGCTTTAATGGCTGCAGTTACCCGTCACACTAATATTATTGTTACACACTGTGATGTGACAGACGGCTCATGTCAGCTGGCGACTTTCTGCTAAGCGGGCGGGAGAATGACATCATCAACAGCAGAATGCATAAATTTAAATACACAGCTCAAACTTTCCGCCCCATCATAACGAGCTCAACGTAACAGTGAGGAAATAAAGGTAACACAGTTGTGCTTCATTTTCTCATCTCAAAATGTGTTTTTAACCCCCCCCCCCATTTTTATAGTAAATATGAAAAAAAAAACCAGGAACTTTTGTGTTATTGCTTATATATTACTTCATTACTGTGGTGTGGTATATGTGAGGAGAGCTCTTCATCAGCAAGAAAAGCTCTAAAAAAAACCCTTTTTGCCCTCCAAATCCTTCCAGATTACAGTGTTTGTTGGGCCGATTCTGGGCCCCGGCCTTATGTTTCACACCAATGTATGTCAAAGAACTTTTTTTTGTGCGTGTTTAAATGTTCATTTTTATTGTCTCTTCTTTTCTTTTTCTTTTTTTTCTTCTGTGAATTGGGTCTCTGTCCCTCTTATAGCTTATTTCCTGTTTGATTTTGAAGGGTCAGCTTCTCTTTTAGTTTTGTCTTTACTTCCTTCCGCTGTGTCAGGTTGTTGATGTGATCAGTAATAAAAACTTCCTGTAGTTTGACCCAGGTTTCAGTTGAACAGTGTCATCACTGAGAGTCAGCGCATCTGCAGCTTTCATAATGAAAAACTTTAGTGAGCAGCACATACAGGAGGTGAAGGACACAAATTAAACGTGTGGTTTACATGGAGGCGTTAAAGCTGTGGGATACGATGATCAGGTTCAATGATGTTTCATTTTGCACACAAACAGCAAAAATATACAGATGAACGCAGATGTGATAAAATCAGAGGAATCTACACGTGTCCGAGTCCGATTTACAGGAAAACACTGAAGCTAATGGAGAGCGTGTCCCGCTGCACTAATTACACGCTCGGGCCATGAATTTCTAATCAGCCTGTGACTCGAGAGCAGGAATTCATTTTTCCAGCAGAAGTGTGTAAATACTCGGAGGACGATGATGATCTGCTCCTCAGAGGCCTGTGATTGAGAGAAAAAAGGGACCTGTTGAAAAAGAAGCCATTTCATTAAGTAGCTAACAAAATACAAATCTCAATAACTCACGAAATAATTGTGCAACCTTCATTAGGCATTCCATCTGGGCAATTAGCTTCTTTTTAGCTGCGGGGAGTTATAAATGAGTGGCCGGTAATTGAAGCTAGCAGGCAGCGAGAGGCTGAGATGAAGTGAATTACACGATGTCATTAAAATAAATACATCAAATAATTGTGAGACGGAAAATAAATGGACTGAACGCGTGTAATTGTTCTTTCGGATTAGTTCCCGCGCTGAGACAGAGGCAGGATCTTCTCATGCTTTCACACCTACTGAATGGTGGCGCCGCAGGCGGCGCTATGGCTCCTCGTGGACGACCTGCTGCTTCTTGCTGCTCCGCTGCAGAGGACGAATCTCATCTCTGGTTGCACGTGCTGAGGCCGCGGCACTGAGGCCGCCATTGTGCCGGCACGTCTTTGTCCTCTCTCGCTGATTACTTTCTTGATTTGCTTTAAAAAAATGTGGGGATTCCTTTCCTTTTTTACCTTGAACTCTGCAGAGAAGCCTGCGGTTGAAACATTTCCCCTTGAATTGATGGTGACCTGATTTATGGGCCTTATTGCGCCGTATAATTAATTTTATGCATATGACTTCCTTTACAATTACCGCGCGGGCCGATTGGAGAAGTTCACTGCGTATATGAAGCCATCAATAACTGCAGATTCATCAGGGGCAGGCTGAACATCTGCAACAGATTTCCTGAGAAAGGGCAAATGCTTCAGGATGACTGAGCGCCCTAAAACAGCCGACAGAACAAACGTGAAGGAGATTTACAGACTCGGAGCACCCGCCGCTCGGCTTAAAACACCAAACGTCTGAGATTTGGATTCATTAACCTTCTATATACAGCTCGTTGTGACATCACATCAGCAGCAGCTGTGAGACAGACCAGCTGAAAACACTGTTACACCAAAGATGCTGATTTTAATTTTGACTGATTTTATTTGGAGCGCCGAAGCTGCCAATTCTGACAGTTGTAAAAAGGAAAATATATGATGTACTAATAAAACTAATCGCACCATATACAAATAAATAAATAAATAAATAAATGCTTTATCTTGTATGTTATCATTATGTATACATTTATTCCCCTAATAATTTAATAATTCCATTTTTACTTTTTAATTCATCGAATTTTTAGTTGATGTCTTGTGTTTCTTTTGCTCATTGTTTTTTGTTTGGTCATAAAATATTTTGAAGGACTCACTTCAAATGCAAAATTAAAAAGTTGGTGTAATTATCAAGTGAAATGTCAGATTTCAAGGTAATTAAGACTCACTCGGCCCCGTGCCTGCTGAAATATTAAAACAACAACAACAACAACAACAACAACAACAACAACAACAACAAAAAAAAACCCCTCCCAACTCATTTGGATGCATTAAATGGTAATTAATATAATGTTTTAGTAATTTATTGTGTCATTTTTTAAGCCGTATTATTTTGCCACTTTTGGACTGGAATTGTGTATTTAACAATCTTCAAACATTCTTTTTTATTTATTGGAACTACATGAAGGTTAGTTTACACCGGAATTAGTTTGATATTGAGCATCTGTGGAAAACGCCGCTCTCAGATCTTTGGAAGCTGTGGTTGGAGGTTTGAAGGTTTTTTGCATTTAAGCCCCCGTACACTGTCATTGAGAAGATGCCATAAGTTCATTACAAATTCACATTTTACAGCCACAGTCTGAAGACTGAACCTGGTTCCTGTGAACTTCAGTGTGATGAACCTATCAGAGTGTGACGTAGAGGATATTTCTGTTGATTCACAAGATGCATTCCGGGAAAGCTGGAAATATCAAAGGTCTGATTTATGGCTACGTTTAGTGACCAGGATCATCTTTCAGGGTGTGATGGCAAAAGCATTTCAGATGGTTTCTTTAAATATATTAATGTTATTGCAGGCAATGGAAGTTTATCACCTGATTTAAATGATTAAAAGGTTGTAGTTTTAATTGTTGGGGAGTGAGCCAGACTTCCTGTTTTCTGAGTCACCTGAAGGTGAAACGAGTCACTGATAGGTACGCTCAGACCGCTGAGCGTCACAGCGACAGGTGACGATGATGTGTCTGAGCGTTTCCTCTCAGGTGTCACTCAGGAGAAGCCTGCCTCGTGATTAGACGTGAGGGCCGGCGGCTCAGGTCCAATCCTGAGACACGCTGAGTAAGAAGGTGACGAACAGACAGATAGAGAGGTCAGGAATAATGAAGAGCGAGAGATCCACTCAGGTACAACACGAAGAAAAATACATCAGCTCCAAGTTTTCAGACCAAACACTCGATCATTGCTTTCATTTCTAGAAATCGGTTTATTTTTAGTTTATTTAGAGAAAAATCCCAAACTTTTTGTGCATCAGATGTTTGTGATGAGGTGAGCTGTCAATGCTGCTGGCGTCACTCATTCCTGCACAAGGTGTCCTCAGGTGTGCTTTTTAACCCCTCAACCTTGACCTTAAACCTGCCCACCTGCTGGAAGCAGGAAAAATGACAGCAATAATGAAAGTACCTGAAATAACCCCATAAAACACAGAGAGGAGGCTCATCCAGGAAGCTCATTGGCCAATGAGCGACAGTGTTCTTCAGTGTTACAGCTGGATCTAGCCCTCACCTTTCAGCTTGAGCCTTCATAGCGGGATTTCATGGGTGAGGAGTTTGCTTGACTGTTTCTGTCCTGCTGCCGACCTTTGAAGCTTTAAGTTTTGTACTTTGTTTTCAGTTTCATGGAGAAATGTGAAATAGTTGCAGAAAACATCTGTGTGTTTACATACATGGACACTTTGTAAGTGGTTGGGTTTTTTGTCCATGTCCAAATATTTTTGTACTGCCTAAAGTAGAAATTATGCAGTACAGCCAAATATAAAAATCAAACATCTCAGCAGCTGAAGGAAGATATGCTGGCCACAGAACGTGAGGATGAGGGCTTGTGCACTCAGGGCGCTGTCTTACAGGAGCACCGTGCTGCAGGAGGAGGAGCACAGCTCAGGTGTTGTCGCCGATCAAGGTATCAGCTGTGAAATGAGACTGCCAGCGAGCTAAAGGTCAGGAGGGAAAAAAGTTACCTTGAGTGCACGCAGAGGCGGCAGTGGTTGTCCCGGATTAATCTGGGAATCATTATCATGCATCTGTATGTGAATAAATCCGAGGAGCAGATACATTTCTCGATTAATTCAGCAGCACTGAGGGCATCTGCTGCCTTTCCACATGAGAGAGAGACAGAGGCGGCAGGAAACACAGCATCCACGCACCAGCGGCCAAAAAGATTAGAATATATGTGTGCATTTATATTACCTCCTTTACTGTCAGCTAAATTATTCATGTCATCCAAGATTCCATTCAGTCCCAGCGAGTTTCCTGCTGCAGGTCATTCTAATACAGAGCTCCTGTGCTCACATTAACATGTTCCTCTGCACAGTTTGTCATTGTTTCGCAGAAGCACAGGCTGGTGTGCTGCTGAGTGGATAAGAGATTTCAATTATGTGGACTAAACATGATGATGTCAGGAGTCAGAGCAGGATTTACACTGCGTGGTGGAGCCGGAAACGTGCAGCCGAAGATAATCTGGGTTTATGTTGTTCGTGGAGGCCTTTTTCAACTGATTTAATACTTTAATGCACATTTAAATGCACGAAGTTAAGGATGTAAAGGGGTGTATTTAAGTCAAAGGTCAAGCTAAAAAATGAAGACTAAAGCTGCAGTTCCTCTAACGTCCAGCAGAGACTCCAGCAGTGAGTCAGTACCGTAGGCTCCAATGTTAAAACTTGATGTGGAAGCAGTGCATCACAGAGTGTTTTCTTATAGGCTGTGGTGTTCCACAGGGCTCTATTATCGATCCTCTACTACTATTCATATTTAAATTACATTCTAGTTTGTCAAAGTCCAAAACGGTTACCCCTTCATAAAAACTGTGTGGGGGGGGGGGAGGATGTTTTTAAGAGCTCACCTGTTTATTGTATTAAGGCTTAAAATTTGGATTATTGGGGCGTGGCTGACAGGTGGACTGTTGGAGGCTTTAAGAGCATTTTCAATGTGAAATTCTGAGAAAATTCTAAGCTCCCTAGTTTTAGCTGCTAATTTAGCATTTTTGCTAAAGTGACCACAGTTCTGTACCATTTGCATTGTAGGCGCTCGTGCCTGTTGCTGTATTCTGCAAAAAGATAGGCATCACCACTCACACAAAACCTCCACATCAGTGCTGGTACAGGACGAGAAGCTTCATCTTTTCCATGCATTGCACGACCTCCTTCTGTATCATCTGTGAACCTCTGTAGCTTCTGGGCTGACACGATCATAAACTCATGTGTTGAATGTCAGTGGAGGTGGCTCCAGCAGAGCGGCACCCATGCAAGGTGGTTACATATATTGAGGGGTGTACAACAGGCTGAAACAACACCAAAGTGAGTCTTTCTTTGTCTCACACAATGTATCTTGTGAAGGAGAGATTGGCGTTAGGCTTGTTTAGACATTAACCTCCTAAGACCTGAACTCTTTCATGGCATGCATTTTTAATTTCGCTTTGCTATTGGGCTGATTGGGACCTGATGAATGTAAAAACAAAGAATTACGTGATTTTGTTTTTTACCTGACTTTTGTTTCTGAGAAAAATGAGAGCCACATATGAGGACATTCGTTTTCGATAGAACAGTGGCAGTATAATGTCCTTGTAAGTGAATATCAGACCCTTGTAGGACAAAATTTAGTTTTTTGGTCTAGATAACCCAAAATGTGATGTCCACATATGTGGACGCCAGATCCTAGGAGGTTAAAGAAAGTCCTGCCATGTTTGTTGATGGCTGAGTAGTCAGAAGAAGAGATTCTGTGTGCTGATGATGGCGTGGACCAGAGGTGGCATTTCCTCTGGGGATCAGATTTGATGCTGATCTATGGACAGCAGAGCCTCACCTGGACGTACGTTAAAGCTCTTGGACGCTCGGCTGAGCGTCGATGAAACGCCGCCGCCACCACAGAAGAGCTTCCTGTGAAACAGGAACAGATGGCCCGAGCAAAACAGCTCATTTGGACCCCAACAAAGAGCCACCAATGATTTAATGATCATTTCTCATTCAGCCATTATTTCTATGGGCAGATAATCAACTGACACACAATCTTTCATTTGTTGCGAGGCTCGTGCACGGGCAGAAGGAGCTCGCAGGAGCGTCTCCTCCTTCCCGCCGTGAACGATGATGCTGATTAGAAGCTGTTTTTATGACGCACCTCTTTCAATTAAAGGCCTCGTAATGAATGCGTCCCCTGACAGGTGTTTTTGTTGTCGCCGCTCTGATTTACATGGCAGACTAATTTGGTGGAGAGGCTGATATAAAGCAGGTCCCCCTCCAACCACCCACCTCCACCCCGCCTCCGTGTAAAGTCCTGCTCCGAATGTGTTCCCATGTAAACACACAACAACGTGCAAGTGATGCAGCGCCGGGCTAATGAGTTGTGCAGGTGAAGCTGCTGCAAGAGGCGCAGCAGACCTGAGGTGCAGGTTAATTAATGAAGTGGCGGGGGCTTCCTGGCGCCCCGGGCGGAGGGTCGCAGCACCGACAGATGCCCCATTACAATGTTAATGATCGCAGGGCGCGGGTCACGTAATCATATTCAAAGCTTTTCTACAGATAACAATCAGGAGCGCACACGCCGCTGATGGCCTCGTTGATGAGGAGCTGCTTCAGAGCATATGTGGCCAACCCTGCCCAGCCCCACCCGCTCTCTCCCACCTCCACCATCGCTGGCTGAATGGCTGAGGTCCCGGAGGACCGATCAATGCGATCAGGGCCCGATAAGATCTGCTGGCGGCATGCGCTTCGCACTCTCAGCGGGGATCCATCAGCAGCTCTGCAGGTCCCCAACACCCGCAACACCTCCACCCACAGCTCACAGCGACACTATTCAACATGTTAGAGCTCAAACTCAAGCATCAATACCTGCAGGATTAAAAACACTTTCAGGTAAAAACTTCTCCACCCTCAATAAACACTAAGCAGTGAAATAGATAAAATTGTTTATTTATTCAAATAATTATGGGCATAAAAGTTTCATAACTTATATTTTTGTTTTTGTATTCATTTATTTACTCAGGGAAGGCTTGCAGAGTGCGTGGAGCTTTTATTTGTTATTTTCTCATTTTTATATATTTTATGTTGGTGCTTCTTGGGATTATAAATTCATTTATTTGAATCTGAATTTTATGTATTATTTAAATTTGAGGATTATTGCGTATTTGTGTTAATTTGTTGTTTCAGTCATTATTATATACAATATATATTTACTATTATTATTACTTATTAATTTTACATTTTTTTTATTTGCTTGATTGAAAATTTAAACTGGTTTTATAACAGTGCATACAAAATATTTAATTGAATTTATTAATTTTTTTATTTGTATTTAATTGTGTGTTATCCACTGATTTCATGTTTGTTGCATCCTTAAAGTTTTAATTATTTATTTATTGTATATTTTAAATATTTAAAGAAAGAAGAAGAATAGACTAGAGTAGAATAGAATATAACCTTATTAATCCCTTGGGGAAGTCCCCTCAGGGAAATTATGATTCCAGTTCACATTAAATACAAATAAGAAAAAAAATACCAAGCAGAAATAAAAGATTAAGAACAAAAATATTAGCAGCAGTGAGAATTTAAGAGATGATAATTAAAGGAAGTGTAAAGACATCGTAAATATAATTAGCGAATGAATACATCTGTTATCTGCTGCTTTGTTTCAGCGACTCCTGACCAATCAGAGCCTCTTGTTTGCCAACAACATTTCTTCCTGCTTGTTTCTCTGTGTTAATTAATATGAATCCACCTCTCGGCCTCTGTGTTCCTTCAAGTCGCACTGTTTGAATTAAAGCTCGAGCAGCGCTCGGAGCTTCAGCCACAGGTGCTCTGAGTGCTGCCTCCAGCCTCACAGCTTTCAGGACACAGGAGCTGTGCTCCACTGTCGATTCGTGGAGGGTTTCTTCTGCTGAAGGTCCGGATCTGTCACAGATGAGGGAGGATTCAGCCCTCCTCCCTCTGTAATCTGGGCCTAGACTGGAGCCTTTTCACTGCTTTGAGGACATTTCCATTAGTCGAATGCAGAAGTGAGGACCAGAGGGGGACGTCTTCCAACTGTAAAATAATTCATCTCGAGCATGCGGCTGCATCAGAGGGGGCGGGGTGAGCATTGGCCCGTGATGTGGAAAAAATGAAGAGAGGCCAGGAGGCAAAGCGGGTAAAATTTATTTTTCAACCTCTGTCAGGAAGGTGCATTAATCTAAGAACGGGGTGCGAGTCCTCCGTCGGCGGCCACTCCCCTGCTCCCTCATCCCAAACATTAAATATCACCTGCCGTGATTAATCCCAACTTAATTAAATCCATCAGCCAGACAATAGCCAGCCAATGAGCTATGTAATCATTCACGTAGTAAATTAAAAGAAGGGAAGGCTCCTCGGCACGCTCCTCCTGACAGAGATGGAGAGCGTGGAGCAGGAGGTCCCTGAAACTCAGCTGCAGGAGGAGCACGAGGAGAACGCACGTATCAATTACAGCCGCCGCCATTAGTCACAGAAAATTAATCGCCGACTGTTTTGATGATTGAGTCATCGTTTTGGTCATTTTCTGAGGAGGACAGTCAGACGCTAGACGGTTTCCTGCATCACATGACGGAAACGTGAAGATCTCCGTCTGAAGGAGGACGTGCAGGACGATGAGTCGAAGGTGGAATGGTTTCAAAGGAGGCGTACACCAAAACCACGAAAGGTGAACTTAAAGAAGTCGCTTCAGTTTAGTACAGATTTAATTCACTTTTTTTTTAAACTGCTAAATCTCATGCTTGAGGATTTGCTCTTTGGCTCTTTTGGGGTTGGAGGCCCAGAGCAGAATGACCTCCAATTCTGAAGAAAGATTTGATGCGAGCGGCGTTCCTGCGGCGTTCCTGCGTGTACAGAGGAGAAACTTTCTGTTTGCTGCTTTCAGCCTATCAGATTTCAGGATTCAATGCTTTTCTTCATCATGTGACCTGCAGATCTTTGAGGTCTGTGGGTTGGATCTGAGCTTTGATGTTACACTGAGCTCAGTTTATTTGATAAAAATAAAAACTGCAGGGACTTTGAGCCAGGCACACATAAACACCTGAACTCACCTTTACGGCTCCAGCACTCGGATGTTCATCTCAAAAATCAGAGAAATACAAATCCATCTGCAATCTTCTCAGGTTACCATAGTGACGTACCCCACCATTGTAACCCTGAAAAATCCAGCCTCTGGGTGGAAATACACAGTCTGTGGTCTGAGGAGGTCACGGGAAGTGTGTAACACACAGACACACACACACACGGGCTGTGTAATGGGCAAACAGCAGCCACAGCTGGGATGTTAATGCCAGCAAACAGGATTATCCTCAGAAAGGATTTCTCTGCTAAGCATTTCCTCTTAATTAGATTTCTCAATCTCAGGGATGAATTGCCTTTTAGCAGCGAGCGCTGCCACTCAGGGAGCTGTTAGCTCCTTATAACTGAATTAAATGCATAATTAGTGATACAATTACATTAGCACAGGGGCTTTTGTATTTGTGTGAGTGAAGGAGATGGAGGTGGAGGGTGGGGAGAAGAGCTGACATGTGATCCATGAGGGAGAATGTGCAGCTCAGGAAGCTGCCAACAGGTGAACTGTGAGGAGACCACATGGTGCATGCTGACAGGCGCCTCATATTCACTGTAACGGCCCACAGGATTCAACAGAGCAAAAAATCTATGGTAACTGCTCCAAATTCAAACACCCAGGCTCAAACAAGACAGATCGTGATGACTGATGGGGTCACGGGGTCAGCATCAGAACCTGCAGTTCCTCTAATGTCCAGCAGAGGCAGCAGTGAGCCACTCCCCATAGACCACAGTGTTAAAACTTTAAAGCAGAAATAAACACGTTAACAGCCTGATACACAAACTCAATGTAAAAACTAAACTGGATATAAAGGTGGGATAAGTGGTATAAGTAAAACCTTTATATCACATCTGAAACATCTGGACATTTGACATGATGTCAAAAGAGTTTTTTGGAAGCAGTAACCATCAAAGATCACTGTGAGCCACAAAAACCAGAGCAGGGCATTGCAGAGTGTTTTCTTACAGGTCGAGGTGTTCCACAGGGCTCTTTCATCGATCCTCTACTTTTACTGAAATTATATTCTTGTTTGTCAAAGTCCAAAATGTTTCCTCCCTAATAACACCTGTACAGGCAGAGCATGTTTTTATAACTCATCTGTTTAAATTGTAAGGCTTAAAAAGTTTGCATTATTAATGTGGCCTCTTTTACTGACAGATGGATGATGACATCGGTGGCTGAAGCTGCTAGCTTCACCTGAACTGGACCTCTGACCGTGTTTGTGCTGTTGGAGCCATTTTAATGACATCATGTGACCAATACTATGGCTGCTGTGAGGTTAATGTCCTAACAGAGCGTGCAAGAGAAATTAGTGTTACTGAGCACTAATTACCATGTATCTGTGTCTGTATGGATGCAGACTGATGACTAAGTGCTCCCTCCCTCCAGTTTAAATATGGTCATCTCTGGTGGCAACAAAAACATCCGCTTCACACTACACAACCAACAGCTGATGTCACAGGTGCTACGCCAGCCTTAGCATCTCTTTTCTTTTGCTGTTGTTTTGTGGTGAAAGTTTAAGAAACACCTGAAGACTGTCTGAAACAGGAACTTAAAGCACATGGTTCATAAAATCTTGCTGCTCAGTAATGACTGACGCTCTGAAGGTTGGTGACATCAGGAATGACGCACGTGCTCTGTTTGTGCTGAAAAACAGGAAGAAAGAGCTTCTCCAGTGTGAGCTGCAGAAGGACCATGTGACCTCAGGTAGAGCTGCAGAAGTGACATCATCAACCAACAAGCACCAAAAACACCACAGTGATGAACTCCGAGCAGATTTATAGACCAATGAACGTCACGTCATGATTTCCACCACCTTCAGGCTCCGCCCCCTTGTGCCTCATTGAGCGGTCCTCCTCAGATGATTACGATCTCCCTCACTGACTGAGCAACACACTACATGTGCTCAGGTCTTCAAGAGGATCCGTCCCTGGGGTCACAGCGAGCCACAGGTGGGTCATCAGACCCCTCGCCGCCTCCCGCCACACGCCATCCAGTTTGTGAGCGATATATTCATTACCCATCAGCTCTTGATTAAAGATCTGGCGTCCATGACTGTCCCCGTGACATCTCCCTCTGTGGCCCCAACCCTTCCCCCCCACCAAGGCCCCACGCTGCCACGGTCATGTGACGGAGGATATTAATGGCCGCGCTCTCTCAACCACTTGACATGTTGCTCCAGCTGTCAGTCTGCTGCCGCCGCCGTATGAGTCTCTGGCTGGGAGAGTGCCAGCGGCGCGTTGACCCATCCGTCACTGTCAGCGAGCGGCCGGTGATGAATGGTCCACGGATGCGCGGCAAGGATGGAGGGGCGAGGTGCAAGCGGGGCGTGAGCTCGGGCGCGTGCACTGCACAGGAGCTGTGATGATGAATTCAACGGGAATCTGAGTAGGAGCCTCAGGGGTTAATGTGAGCACTACAGGAGCGGTCATGTGACAGGCTGAGGCTGGATATCACATTCATACACTTCTCATTTGTTTCCTTGGGTTTCATAAAGTTTCTGAGCGTGGTCACCGTGAAGGGCTTGGAGGAACCTGCAAGAGCGAGTTTCACCTCGAGGAAAAATATCCCAAACTTTCCCTGAAAAGTTGCTGAATAAATAAAACAGTCACCTCTGTGCAGCAATCGGCATGAAAAAGTGTTCCCACTGAATCAGGCTGGATTTGTGGGCACAGAGTAGCAGAATGACTTTGAACATTTCTTATCATGGTGCAATAATATTCTGTATATAATAATAATCAAGTCTGTGTGGCAAAAACCTCTTTAACAGTCACACGTTTAAACTCAGAACACCAGACTGTATATAAAAGATGGATGTAGCTACATGCAGTGACATATTGCTGTTCAATTCAGTTTTATTTATATAATACAAAATCACAACAACAGTCGCCTCTGTTTTATACGTTAAGGTAAAAATCCCATAATAATACAACAGAGAAAACCCTGCAATCAGACAACCCCCTATGAGCTTTGGTGACAGTGGGAAGCAAAAACTCCCTTTTAAGAGGAAGAAGCCTCCAGCAGAATCAAGCAACAGGTCCAGTATGATGTCATTCTCTTCCTTTTCTCTACGAAATCTAAACTCTGCTTTTACTTCAAAATGGTCCCTACCAGCCTGCGGTTCCTCTGAACAGAATTTTAAAAAAATATACTATATTTCCCCTCTGCTGATTTTTTTTAAGGAAACACATTTATTCCAGATAATTCAGAATTTGTTATTTCAATATTTGAGTTTTTCTTCTAAATTATGAGATTTACACCTGTAACTGTTATTAAAGTATTTAATATGAGAATTTTTTTTCCATTCAATTTTTCTGATGTTATAATCCCTGAATTATTATATTTTTTTACATATATTTATGTAAATGTATTTAAGAGGACAATATTCATTTTTATGATAATTGTACTTGTAATTGTAAGTAGAATATTTTGTGTTTTAAAGCTAATTTAAAATCTCTAAGACTGTCCGGTCTTAGATGAGTGCTCCAGTGGTGAGAGAATAATTATATTTTTTAAACACATATTTAAAAATTTTTGATAAATTGAGTTTTTTTCTGAAAGATTTATGGTTTTATAATCTGTAAGACCTTGTGGGAAATTTCAGGTTCCTGCTTGTGAATTTATGACTATAATTTAAAAAGATACTCAGAGGTTTTGCTTTTTTATATATATAGCCTTCGTTGTTGCCTTCGTTGTTACCTTCTTTGTTACCTTCTTTGTTGCCTTCTTGGCTCTCGCAGCAGGTTTCTTCCTGGTAGACCGGGTCCGCTCTCGGATCAGGTCTTCTCTCCCGACATTAATGTACATGCTAAAAAAAAAGGGGCGATCGTGGCTTAAGAGTTGGGAGTTCGCCTTGGCTACAATGTAGCTTGCCATCACCAGTGTGTGTGAATGGGTGGATGACTGGTTGTGTGAAGCACTTTGTGGTCCTTAGGGACTAGTAAAGCACTATACAAATACAGGCCATTTAATATCAGATGTTTTTTTTAACCTCTAAGACTTTCTAATCCCTCAAATAATCCAGGTTTTCTCTATATAGTATATCTATTTACTACTTTAAGGGAAATTCATGGTGTTGGAGGTTTCTGTGTGAAAAATGCCTCTATTTTAAGACAAAAATGTTCTAATTTAATCAAATAGTGTCTCTGATCTTTCCTCTGACGTCTGCTGCTGGATGAAACCATCAATGACAGTAATGAAAGTGATTCTCTCTCAGTGTTGGGTCTGAACAGGCCAATGTGATCTCCTCTCTTTGAGCTGGAGCTTCGGTGCTAAAGAAGCATTAATGTTTAATTGACTTTCACCTCTCCTTGTCCACTGAGCTGATGTATGCAAAGCAGGAGGCAACTGTGCAACTGTCCACAACAAACACACGTCTTTAAGAGCCGAGATGATCCTTTAATCCAATTCCACACGGCAATCAAAGATGCATGAATCAGGCCCATTATGAGCGGACCTATGGCTGCGCCGGGCCTCCCTGCATGTCATTATTGGGGGACTGTGCCTAACAAAGCTGCTTTTAATGAGATTCCACAAAGCTCCAAATCAGGACCGCCCACCCCCCCTCACTAATTCGCTTAAAAATCATTCATTCCCAAAGAGCGAGGAGCAAGGAGAGCATTTGTCCTCCCCACAACTTCAGCTTCAACCTTCACAGGCAGGAGGCCCACGTCCTCAAGCAGGAATATCATTATCTGTGTGTGTGTGTGTGTGTGTGTGGGGGGGGGGGTTGATTAACTCTAATGTCCTTAGTGTCCCTAAATGCAGATCTGGCAGCAGGAGGGGCTCCGGAGGATAACTCATCCCACGCAAAGCTAATAAAATCAAATAATGCATGGCTAATGCTAGCAGCCTTTATGAATAGGAAAATAAATATGATATTCAATTACGAGTTTATACACACACACACAGAATTCAATTTCTATCCATCTCTTCTATGAGGGTCGATTGGGCGCCTTTTCTGAGCTAAACAGAGAAATGAGAATATAAAATGGCATCAGTCACACGGAGCGTCGTAACGCAGCGCGCTGTCAGCCAACGCACGCCGCCCGAGGTGTTCACACGCACATCCACATGCCTTAAATTACCTCGGAGCGACCGGCTGTCAGAGCCAGTCGATACATCTCCCTCAGGTGAGTGTGCCACCAAGAAGGATGAACATATTGTAGCTCACGTCTTTCTCGAGCCATCCGTTATGATTGGGAAATTACAAATTGGAAGTTGGAGTGCAGACAGAGCGAGCAGAGGCAGATCCATCAAAGTGAAGCGTCGCTGCTTTCGCTACAAATTATTTCACTTATCTAAGATGAAGTCCCGCAAACATTCATAAAGATTCAGTCTGTTTGCTGGATATTTCACATTTTCCAGAAGTGTTTTCTCTCTAATGTTCCCGCCATTTATTGAAGTGAAGTACCAACATGCCGAACATGTTCAATAAATCCAGTTTGTTCCAGATTCTTTGATCGTTCTCAGAATTTCTTTATTATCGGCTCACATGAGTCTTTTCTTAAAGGTGGCAGCGTTTAAATCATGGCACATTTACACAAACCCAACCAAGACTCGCTCTTTGCAATCTGCTTACACTCTCAGCCACTTTATTAGGCACACCTGTTTAACTGTAAATATGTAATCAGCCAATCACATGGCAGAAGCTCTGTGTGGCTGAGCATTGCATGGTTCCTGATCTGCTGCGATTTTACCACCAACCATCTTTTGAGCTCACAGAGTAAACATCCAGCCAGCAGCAGCTCTGTAAGAGGAAACGTCCTGCTGAGGTGGAGGTCAGAGAAGAAAAGACAGACTGCTGCAAGCTGATAGGAAGGTAGTCATTACATCCAAGGTCTACAGAAGACCATCTCTGAACAGACTACAGCAGCAGAAGACCACACAGATGGCAGGATCAGAGTTTGGATAAACACAAAAGTCTATCCTGCCTGCGTCAGCATTTCAAGCCACTGAGCATCGTTTAAACTCCACAGCCTGCCTGAGTGTTGTTGCTGACCAGGCACTTATGACCTCAGTGCACCATCTTCTCCTGTCACAGAGATTGAGTTCACTCCACAGTCACAGTCTCAGTCCACTAGGTCACCTTTAGGATGTACCTGACACACCTGCAGCAGCTTATGATGATGTCATATTGATGTTGTGACATCACTTATTTCTGAGGAATGTTTCCAGCAGCGCTGCAGAAAAGGAGCACAACCCAGAAGGAACAAGGTGTACCTAATAAAATGTCCTGTTAGTGTATATAAATTGAATAGACTGTAAATAGAAGCAGCGTTTTTATCTTTATATAGGAGTTTTGGAGCTTGCTGCCTGCCTCTGACCTCGAGTCATCAGTCTAGCCTCATGTGGTTAGACTTAATATTAAACCTTTCCACCGGAGAGCACGTCAGAGCCCGCAGGAATCAAACCGAAGTAAAGCTCTGATGTGAAACATTAACAGAGTCGAGTCAGCGCCAACGAGCGCAGAATCAGAATCAGAAATATTCAGGTCATATTCGGGCTGCTGATGTTCCTGTTACTGTGTGGGACTAAGGAATGTGAGCAGACTGAAGTCTCTGAGCTCTGTGAGGGAATCCAGATTACAGTGTTGTGTTTATTATTATACATTTTTTAATTAAGTAAGAGCTTCTTACTTCAGTTAGTTTGTGTGAACTCAGAATAAAAAACAGCTTAACTAGCATCTCATAGCATGTTTTAAAGCAGTGAGTTTTAAAGTGAATGTAACTTATTAATGGTATTAAGGTAGAAACTAAAAAACAGGAAACTAGTAATTGTGTGAATGCCTCACAGGCAATTTTTCTGCCCATTTCAATTCAATTCAATTCAATTTTATTTATATAGCGCCAAATCACAACAAAATTCACCTCAAGGTGCTTCACAGATACAGAGAAAAACCCAACAATCATATGAACCCCTATGAGCAAGCACTTTGACGACAGTGGGAAGGAAAAACTCCCTTTTAACAGGAAGAAACCTCCGGCAGAACCAGGCTCAGGGAGGGGCGGGCATCTGCTGCGACCGGTTGGGGTGAGAGAAGGAAATGAATGGAACACATTATCAATGTGGTCACTTATTTCTGCTTGCCGGCCTGAGCTGTGTTTTAGCTCAGTGAGATGAGCAGCCGTTCTCAGACCGGGAGGCCTGGGAGGTTCAAATCCCGCCTATGGCAACATTTTTTTCAGTTAACAGTTAAACTTTTTTAACGCTTTTCAACACAAATTTCAGCTTCTTTACCCCTTTTCAGCAGAATTTTCATCTTTTTCACCCCCTTTCAGCACAAATCCCACCTTTTTTAGCTGTTTTAAGCAGAAACCTCTTTTCAGCAGAATTTTCAGTTCTTTCACCTGTTTTCAGTGGAATTATAGGTTTTTCACCTCTTTTCTACAGAAAGCTTTGCTTATTCAATCGTTTTCAGTGGAATTTTCAGCTTTTCCACCTCTTTTTAGTTACCTGAGAACCAGTTTGGCTCAGTGAGATGAATATCCACCTTAAGACCAGGGGGGCTGGGTTTGAATCTAGCTCATGGCAACATTTCCTTTAAGCACACTCTTTAACTTTGTAACCTCTTTTCAGTGCAAATTTCAGCTTCTTTACCTCTTTTCAGCAGAACTTTTGGCTTTTCAGCAAAAAATTTTGCTTCTTTACCTCTTTTCTGTAGAATATTCAGTTAATTCACCTCCTTTCAGCACATAGTTTTACTTCTGCTGTTTTCAGCAGGTTCCACTACAAGGCATTCACACAGCATTTTTGCAGGAAATGCTAATTTTTCTAGTAATCTGGTTGATTTGCATTTGAGTTCAGCTCAGTCCACAGAATGAAAGATTCATCTCAATCAGATGTTTGCATCTCTGCCAGTCATCTTTCTGTCAGTTGTGCATTTGACTAGTTAACATGGTCACCTGAGCTGAGAAGCTCAGAGATGATTGGTGGAGGTGGATGAGGGTCAGGCTGCGGTGTATCATGTGACCTCTCTGAGAACGACTCTGCTGTCACACATGCTGAGAGCTTCATGAAGCAACAGATGGGACTTCCTCCTCCTCACATCAGCCGGATTAGACCAACATCAGGTGTTTTGAAAGCTGCTGGACATCAAGGCGTTTGACTCAGACACACCCGGGCGGTCTGGGCGTGCTCCGTGGAAGAAAGGCGGTGAGAGGCTGCGGTGTCGCGGAGATCAGACCACCTGTCAGAGAAGACCTGACGGGGTTCGTGGGCGGCGTGGTTCTTAACTAAAGCGCCGACTTTCTTTAACTAAACTCTCCCATCTGTTGAGCGGCCATTGTCTGTTCAGTAATGCAGCTGCAGGGCTCCTCCTCCTCCTCTTATTCAAATACTGTTACTAACCACTGATTTATTCATTGGCTTTACACAGTCCACTATCCCACCCCCTCACACGCAGACACAACCCCCCCAAACACTCCACAGTCGTCCTTTTACTGCCCGACACGTCTCATCCTGCCCTTTATTCCTGTCCACTCAGACCTCCCAGCACCCAGCTGTCACTCCAGACTCGCCTTCCTCGCTCTTCACTGCAAAACCCACACCCTCAGACTCCGGCCACAGCAGCGTGTCATAATCTCCTATCAATAATTCATTTGATTCAGCAAGGAATCAGCTTTAAGAGCAAAAGATAACCCCTGAGATCCTCAGTGGAGCAAAAAAAAATTATATTTAAGTAACGATTAAATATTTTTAAAATACATTTTTAACCTTAGAAGATGAACTGGTTTCATAACATAAAATAAATCTGAAAACTTTATGGTACCTACATGTTTTCTTCAGCAAGAAAAAATTCACGATTTAAAACGTTTTAAAAATTCAATCAGTGTCCGAAACACGTCCCCACTAAGCTGTGCTAATTTAGCTGCTTATTAGCAAATGCCAACCCAAATTTCACCGACTGCAGCATTGATGCACCCACACTTTTATTCTATCTGTCAACTTATTTAACTCATTATAACTCAGGGCTATGTTGGAGAGAGCCCACTGTTCTACTGCAGGACTAACATGACACTCACGTTAATCCAGAATCACCTGCCCAGTGCACGTCTTTGGACTGTGGGAGGAGGAGAACCCGGAGAAGACCCACGCAAAGAGGAAGCAGATGGATTCAGAGCCTTCTCGCAGTGAGGTTGAAATGAATCCAAACCAGGGACCAAAAATAAATCCAATAAAAATACCAGAATGAAATATTTACTTAATTTATTTTCACTGACAGTTGTTAATCGTGCTCATGTTAGTCCTTGCCCTGCTGTTAGTCTCGCTTTGAGTGCACCATCTCAAATACAGGGAGGAGCAGACAGGACGGACAGGAGGAGAGAAATAATATCAATCAGACATTAAGTTTGTGTGAGAGCCATAAAGGTTTACGCACACAGAACACGAAGAGAGAAAAGGGAAAGAAACACCATCGCTGAAGCGTCACGTACACTCATGCTGACCAGTCTGCACCAAACATGAAACATGCATGTTTCTGCAAAATTACAAAGAAAATCTGCAGACTGCTGTCGCTGTGAGCTTCCTCCAGGCTGTAACTCAGATACTTGAGCTAGCTTTTATGGCTCAGTACGTGATGCCAGATAGAAACCGAATGTCAGATTGGTGCATCGAAGCCTAATAAAGTAGATCTGGTCCCTAAAATAAATAAATAATAATATCAACATAAAGTCTAAAAATACAGGTCCCACATGGACATGAACCCCAGTCTCCTTGTTGAAACTCCTGTTTGTTGTACTATACTCAGTATTTTTCAGTTATTTTTTTTCAGTTTTGTTTCTTTTATTTTACATGTTTAATAAATCTGCCCTTTGACCTTCTGTGGACTTCGTGTCCATCTGAGGATGGGTCAGGTTAACCTCCTGATTAGATCTTTACTCCGGAAGGCAGGACAGGCATCTTGTCCCCCTGTGGGTGATCTGCTCCCTGCAGCCAATCTCTTTGTGGCTGATTTCACGGCATATTCACCTCTATGTTAAGCCCTCAGTGAGCGTGAGGCTGACAGTCTGTCGTGGTCAGTATACTAGACAGATACCGCCACTTAACGCCGCCGACTGAGGGAAATATGGCCTCTTTTATGAAGGAGGATTTAAGTGATGAGTGAGCGTCATCGCCCATGAAGCTGTCAGCTGAAGAGCGGCGGTCGGTCGAGGTCACACCCGAAACCATGGTGGGAATCAGCCGTCAGAGTGGGCGGGGGGCGGGGGACAAAAAGCCCACCCAGTCTTTAGCTGGACTTTAATTCGAGGCTGATTTTTGTTATGCAGCTCCCCCACCAGCGCCACCAGCCTTCACCCTGCCGGGCAGAGCAGTTTTACAAGCCCCCCTGCAGCCCGTGAATAAAGGCTGACGGTGGCAAAGAGGCCCGGAGCTGCTGTCTGACTGCACACAGCACGTTGTAATAAAGTGGGCCATTCATTCTCGGCTTGCCGAGGAGGGGGGAGCGTTTCGGCTACACTGCGCGTGTATGGAGCACCGCTCTTGTCCAGCTGCTTTCACTTTAATTCATCTTCACATTTCAGCTTTTCGGCCAACATTTCCTGCCATGTCCTTTGTGGCGGCTGCGGCGGTGGGATGAGATGATGAGGCGGATGAGTGGCCACTCTTCTTCTGCTGTTTGAGTGGAGAGTCGGAGCACTCAAAGACACTCAGGCCACAAGGACGGATCAGCGGCAAAGCACACAGAAAATACACAAATGTCACTCACTGAAGAGTTTTAGAGATCAGCCACTGGCCGCTCTCCTGAGTGAGCTCTGAGTTTTGTTTCATCTTTGCTCTCCGTCTGCTGCTCAGCTTCCTACTGATCCTCTAAACTTGGTGATCCTGCAGGTAAAACTTTAAATCTGAGCTGCAGATTGTTTTCCTCACTAAATAACTGCTCATTTAAAAGGTTGTTAACACATACACACACACACACGCATGTTCCGGCTGCAGGCCCTTGGTATTTTTTAATACAGGGTGGATAATCCTGTACAGGAGCAGGTTTACTGAGACCAGTGGACCGACAGAGCCATGTGCTGACACATTTAATGTGTCCGTTATCACTGAATAATTATAGATGACCAAAGGTCATAATGAAACTGACTAATTTTAATCATTTCAGGCAAACTGTGTATTTAGTTTCACATATTCACATGAATCCCAGAAATTTCCAGTTTGGTGGGGGGATGCAGTCTTGTTGCTGTGTTTCCTTCCACATGATTACAGATTAGTTGCTACTCAATAGCAGTAAAAGACACTAAATTTGACCCATTGTTAAAGAATCCCACCTAAAATTCCTGGATCCCCATTAACTAAAAGTTTGTTGCCTGATGAAGAAGCAAATCATTTACTAACATTAATAACAGAACACTGAAGCACAGTAGTTCAGATCAACGAGAGAATCAATACGTTCTGATAACAGGACTAAATTCTTCTATCAGACTGTTTGGACTCTTGGAGGTTTGGGCAGCTCACAAGTGGAGTGCAGGAAGGTCTGCTGAATTACAAACAGGTGTAAATGCACATATTGCTGTATGAGGCTGCAGGTATTTATTAAAGTCAAATAAAAGAATCAAAATCAGAGCCACCTCTGCACACCTGAAAGACTCACGGACAGACACTTTACTATGTTCTGTGTTACATCTTAGAGAAAAAGAAAAAAGAAAACAAAATATGAAAGGATGAAAGTCCATTTGTGATGTTGCACAGCTCTGTGTTCAACCAAACAAATAAAATGTTAATTAAAAAACAGGAAGCACTGAAACCTGCTCGCATCACTGTAAAAATCATTTTGCTGGCTGTAGTACATCCATGGTTTTTCTGGATCATGTTTTGGGAAACTATTCTTCCGTCACTCTGATGCTCCATGTTAAGTTCTGCTCATTGCAGTATCACTGAAGACCAGAAATATGTGGGAGTACGTGCTAAACTTGGTCTGAAGTTTCACACATTTCTGGCACCGTGTTCAGCATGTAAATCACATCTGTATGCTTCATTTAAATATTCTCTTTCTAGTATCTGGTACTCTGAAAGGTAAACTCTTACCGACACATGTGCAATAACTAACTCTGTACACCCTCTCAGTTACACTCTGAAGTCTGGAAGTAAATGTGAAATGTAAACTCAGCCAATCACAGCAGCCTGTGGGTGTGGCAACACCTGTTCATGTAAAGTTAAAGCTCTACAAATCAGCTGATGGACGCACACATACAGTTGCAGTGATTGCTGCGCTCGTTGCAGCAACTTTTAAAGTGCAGTCAGTCAGTGAGGACGCTCTTCATTTCCTTAATTAGAACTTTTACTGGTGGAGGTAAATGTCTTTTTAATTCATTAGTAATATCTTTGTAATTAGTAACTATTAGGCTCATCAGTGGAGGACAACTTTCAGGTGGCTTATCAAAAGCAAATTAAACATCATCAACAGCCTAATGTGGCTTTGATGGGGCCGCGTGCCGAGTCTTAACTAATGACGGTGCGCTGCTCTCAGCCTGAGTGGCCCCATTAAATCAGCCTGCCCAACTTAATGTTCGGAGGTGTTAACAGATTGATTCGCTTAATCTGTTCAACTACATCAACAGTCAGCATGGGGTCGGCCACAGCCGCCATGTGTGTATGTGTGTGTGTTAACCAATTTCACAGTCCACAGTCACACACAGTTAAACTCTGCAGCAGTTTTTTTTTTTTTTGGGGGGGGGGGGGGGGGGGGGGCTGGTGGCGTTGAGCAGAATGGCAGCAATCTTCAAGTTCATTCAGCGTGATTAAACCGGAGCGGGGACTTTTCTTCCCGGCTAATTATGTGGAAATTACAAAGACAATAAAGCATCTGCTCGTCTTTCTTTCCCCTTCACGTTTTCCTCAATATTGTGACAGGCTGATGTATTGTGGGCGAGTCCAGGCTCCTGGCGCTCAGCCGCCTCAGAGCTGAGGTCAGCAGAGAGCAAATAGATGAATTTATAACTTTGGCTTTTCACGCCGGAGGAGCAGGATCATTGTCTGCCCCTCCTCCCTCTGCTGTTCCACCCCAGAGACCACCACTTATTCTGAGGACACCCATACTGAGACTAACACCCCCTCCTTCAGTCTGTACAAAGCAGGGGAAAAAGAGAGTGACCCCCCCACCAACACCACCCGGGTTGGCAGGCCACCCTGGTAAAGGCGCCATGTTTTCTAATTCCTCTCTGCTTCCACACATTCAGCCACAGCGACGGCCCACAATGAGCAGGAAGTCTCGTTCAGCCACCGCTGGCTGACCTCAGATCACGCCTCTGAGTCCAACCACAGAGAGAAAAATACAGCCAGAGATCTTCTTACCCCAACCTGAGCCTCTTAAACTCAAATCTGTGGTCACGTTATCAGAAGGGTGAACTTCCTGTTCCTGAAACTCCGTCAGAGGCAGTCTGTTGTGCTACACAGAAAAACATTTATTCATTCAAACGACAGAAATAAAGTCAAAAGAAGAAGAAATGTAAGTAAAGTTTATCTTTATAGAGAGACAGTCACCAGCTGAAGGAAAAGGCGAGTGAAGTGAAGTGAACACGCACAAACCCCGCCCACATGCAGGTCTGAACAGGTGAGTTTTAAAGGAAGTCACAGAGCCAAAGACACGGTGGTCATTGTTTTGGAGCTGAAGGCAGAATCATGAGAAGCATCCAATCTGGGGCCCGAGAGCCCGGCTCCGAGGTGGAGGCCATAATGCAGGTGGAGGCTTTGCTCAGTAAAATTAAGACGCAGATTTTAGCTGACAGGATGCCACTGCAAACAACTCTAACAGTGGTGCGTTCACGCTGGGCCTGCCACACTTAACAATGCTTTCACTATATTTTGATTTATACTACTTTTACTCTGCATCATGCAGTACTTGGAAGAATCTGTCTAATATAGATTTTCTTTTTGCAAGATTCCTGTAGTTGGGTGGGGGTGGGGGGCTTTGTTGGACAGGGTGGGGGGTTTCTGACAGTATGAAGACCACCGCCTGCATGTTTGTCTTTCCAGCATTATGAAGGATAATTAGTTTGATATTTTGTCCGTCCTTCCCGGAGTTCCCTTCTTGCCTCGTATCTACCCATCTCGTCCACCTGGCGTCCCGGCATGTGTCCCTCCACAGTTCCGCTGTGCCCGCCTTAATTAAATGTGCACTTCATTAATGTAAACTGGGGGGGTTTAATGCCCTTGTTGAAATTCTGAAGAAAGTGCAGTGGCCTCGCGAAATGCTCCGGCATCATTGCAAATGAGATTAGGGACCAAGAAAGGCAGTAAAATTAGAATGATAATGGTTGATATGGCTGCCTGACAGGCATGGCTATTCAGGGATCAATGGGATGTTGAATGCTCTGGCGGAGCCCACTTCTCAAAGGCCGGGGGACAAACGTCAGCCTACAGATGTGCCTTTTGGAAGCACTTGAAATTAGTTTAATTTGGTAAATGGTAGGGATTTAGAAGCTTTTAGCCCGACTGTAACAAGACAAGAATACATTGAAATGTTTTGCTCTTCTTTTATTAGCATAAAACGGGGCCGGGCCAATTTGCATTCCCAACAAGTCAATTTTTTTCCCTCCATCTGATGCTTTTTCTCCTCTATTAGATTGCATTTGCATTCGCTCCTGTGCTGCTGCTCAGAATGAACACTGTTTTTTAACCCGCGCTAATCCTTTTAAAGGGGAGGGGACGGCTTGATTTTATTACAGCTAATCTAATCACAGACACCAATTATGGGGTAATTTTGATTAAAGTCCAATAACTCTAACGAGGATAAGAACATTCTCCTTCCTGATAAGACCTGTGCGCTCTGTGGCTGTCAGCTTTGGGCAAAATGATCATGTCTGACAAGTTCAGCAGCTAAAATATGTAAATGTCACCATTGCGTGCTTAAAATAACAGCCGAGTGAGGGAGAGGATGATGATGAAGCAGCTAAAACACACCGTGGCCTTTCATTCAGCCTCCGGCAGGCTGACATCATTGACCCAAAGGCTTTGTGGGTAAACAGATGAACCCGGTCCACTTCTAAAAAAGAGGGTGGGGATATTTGGAAAGAAAAGAGCGAGGAAGTGACTCCAGAGGAGCTGAAGGTTAAAGCCGAGCAGCACAAACAGAGCAGACAAAGGAGAGCGATCACACTGCGAGGGTTAAACGTTTCCGGTGTTTTAATCCCAAAAGGAAATCAGAGGAACGGATACGAACAACACCCGGAAGGTTTATAATTAACTCCAAAAATCACGTCTGACGAAGAGACCGAAGACCTCCCGAACTTAAAAGACAGCCAAAAATGAATGAATGAGAAATAAATAACTTAGAAGGTCAAAGCTGATAGTTATTAAACCGTTATGGACATATGCACAACATACACATACTACACATATATATCCACAGTACACATAAAATATTCATGTTCAGAAGATTTGATGTCATGACATTAGCATGTTGGAAAGACGAGTCCTTTCATATTAAAAGTGGATCACTACAGTCACAGGAAGAGGAGGAGGTCTAATACCGACTCAGGTATAAATCACTGTAACTGAAGTTTATTATTTCCAATGCTGCTCAGCTCATTTATGCCACATCTCACACTGACCAGTCAATGTGAATAAGAACGCGCTTATTTAAAATCTGACAGCAAACTTCAGACTCTGGTCCATCGGTTCATGTTCATGATTATTACCAGCTAAAAAATTAAAACACAATAAATGCTAAAGTGAAGGACACAAACATGTTTCTCCACACGTGGAAGCACGTTAAAGCAGAAGGAGGAATTAATGTCCACAGATGTGAGATTTGATCAGTAACACTGCATTTTTAACGGTACTGGAAATATGTGATTTCCATTACAAACCAACCCACCCCGGACAAAACAGGGAAGCAATTTGGAATGAACTCAAAGATGTCTTAAACACACGTGTAAGTGGGGTTGAACTAATTGATTTTAATTAATTACTTTCATATGTCCTTGGATTGATGCTGACCTCCAGTAAACGTGCTAATGAGCCTGCCTCAGATGATCCAGGTTCAAACCAGAGTTACTGAGCGCTGACATTCCCGCCACGCTCTCATTTTTTAACCAGCTGAGGGGGCAGTGGCAGGAAGTAGGTCACTGCAAAGTGGCAACTGGCAGCCCTATAATTAATCAGCTTCCACTGTAATTAAGGTGTCCATCAACAAGCCAGGCAACAGTGATCACTCCCTCCTCCTCCTCCATCCTCAGCCTCAGGAAATCAACCTGCGGGAATAACGATTTCACCTTTACTGGCTCGGTAACAGATAAACACCACGTTACAGGCTGAAGGCACGGATCAGCTGATGGATCATTGGTCTGCAGAGACGTTTGGAAAAGCGAGAGGCCCGCCAACAGACTCCCATTTAAACAGCAGACCGGGAAATGGGTTTAACCAGACACACGGTAGGTACCAGGAGGGGCATGAGGGTGACCAACAGGATGCTTGTTTAAGGTTCCGACTGGGTCGGCACATGTGGCCTGGAAACCATTCGAACCAGCAGCGCTGCAGTTACAAAGAAGTGGAGATGGTGAGGTGAAAGCCAAAGTTAGGTCTAAGAATCTCTGGGTTCTGGGTTAGCTTGTTCCTGTGGTGGGAGGGATCAGCAGGAATGGAGGCTCATTTGTTGTTCATTTGGATGTTTCTCTGTGTGGAAACAAACCAAACCACAGGAAAACTGATGTAACAGAGTAAATGAACTATAGGTGTGAAAATGCCCTTACAGGTCATGGCCGGGTGACCAGAGTAACTATGGGGATGGTTAGGAGGGAGGTAGCTGGGGACTTCTAGCCTGCTGCACAAGTGTTAATATTAGAATGATGTCCATAACTTTTTAAAGAAAAAGGTGAAATTCATTTTTTTATATGTGCCACTAAAAGTTAAGGATACTAAATGTTATCAGTTGAAAAGAAATAATCGGTGGTAAAACTTGATCATTACCCTTTTGTATCATATGGTTTGTTGATTATCCACCTTTAGTTTTCCTAAGCCGGGTCCCCTTCGCTCAGCCCCCTCCCTCTCACCTGCTTGGGTCCTCTATAACCTTGAAGCTCCACTGAGCGCGCTCTAAATACTGCGATTCTTCAGCAAGGATGCTCGGCTCCCCCAGCCGCGGATCAATGGTAAAAAGTGGGATTGGTCATTCTAAATCATGCAGCTGTGGTCGAAGAGAGCTCCTCCAAAAATCATTAAACAATCATGTATTCTCATTGATTTATTCTAAATACCTGAGGAGGGAGCAGATTAAAGCAGGGGAAGAGGCGGCTAATGCAGATGAAGCAGCTGAGGGGGTGGCGGGGTCCTCTGGGAGTGCTTTTGTCCTAATCAGAGGGAAACAATACTGCTGCAATTACCAGCCTAAGCAGGTCTATTAAGGCTCCTTCACTTGACATATTTATGTATTTCAGTTACAGCGGGCCACATTAAATGGAGTTTACTCAAGCGCTTTTACATTTGGCCAGTAAACAGCAGCTACACTGGGAGCAAGGCAAACCACCCATCCTGAGGTTCTGACGTCACGGGGTTCCATTTACAACATGAACCAGCGACTTTTTAAGACCTCCATACATGAAAATTAAGACCAAAGAATTTCTAAATGATGAATCCCGTTAGGTATATTCTACGTTACGTTATCGCCATGGTGGACTTTTCTGAAGCAGTCTAATTCCAGCAGTGAGTCAGTCCCCACAGACTCAAATATGCAACTTTACAGCCTGTAAAGGTCCAGTCTGGAGGATTTTACATTCAAATCAGAGTTTTTCTGGAAGCAGTAACCATCAAAGATCACAGTCAATAACAAAACCATAATGAGGCGTCACAGCGTGTTTTCACACCTCCAGTGTTTAGTCCATTTAGATCGCACTCTGGTTTGATTTCCCCCTTGGTGCGCTGCATTTGTGCAGATGTGAACACAGTAATCACGTGAGTGATACCAAAACAACCACACTGAGACTTTTCAGAGAAGTTGATCTTGGTACAGTTCCAAATGAACTCCAGAGCGGCTTGTTTATGGTGTGAACGTGACCCCGACCTGAACCAACAACCAGGTGTTTGTTAGAGCTAAAAATGGTATCGTAGCCACATGTGCTTCGTATTCTCAACAAAGCTGTGCACAGACTAGCAACTATCTGTGAAATGAATGTAAATTCTCTGTTTTCTCACACGTAATCTTCTTACTCTTGTTGTTCCCACCCCGACACATCTGGCCAATGAGTGGACTAGACATTCTCACCTGATTTGTAGTGATGGATTTTGGCTCATTTGTTTTTCATGTTTCTGTGTGAAAACAAACTGGAACCACAGGAAAAAGCTATGAGTTTACACACTCATCAGCTGACTTGAAAGAGTAAATGAACTATCGGTGTGAAAACACCCTTACAGGTTGCGGCATTCCACAGGGCTCTACTATCGGTCTTCTACTTTTTATTCATACTTAATGATATTCTTGTTTACCAAAGGACAAAATATTTCATCCTTCTCAACAACTGCGCAGGTGAGAATGTTTCTATAACTCACCTGTTTAAATTGCAGGCGAGTTATAGAGACATGAAGGCTTGAAGTTTGCATTATTAGGGGTGTGGCAGGTGGCTGCAGCTGCCTTCTAGCCTTCACCTCAGCTTAATCAGAGTCCCTGAACTGGACCTCTGGATGATGCTTGTGCTTTTGGGCATTTTTAATGAAATAATGTGACTATATGGCTGCTGTGAAGTTACTGTAGTAACAGACCGTCCAAGAAGTCTGAGCTCCAGTTTTGGTGAGTGAAATTTAGGACTTTATTTGTTTGTTACTCAGTACTAATTAGCAGGAAATTAGTGCTAATGTTAAATGATAACTTGGTCACTTCTGGCTTGAAGAAAAGAAGAAGAAAGAGAAATATTAGGCTGTCAATAGTTTAATGACTTGCAAAGATTTTCCACCAAACCACTAAAGATATTCTTGACAAAGCATAATGCTGTAATCTGTTTAATTCATCTAAAGCAGCCAAATGTCTCATAAAATATAGATTCATAGAAAATATCTGTTTCTATTCAAAGGCATCAGCATGAAGGGAGATCAGAGATCTGAAAGTATAAATTACAAAGATTTAAATGAGTCTCACATCTTGTTTCTTATGAGACTTTAAAGCCTTGAAAGTTATTCCCAGCAGAAAATATTAATCAGAGCAGATTAAGCGCTTGGCTCATTTGCTTAACATCTCCGAGGAGATGGCGGGAGAGAATATTTTAAATTACACATGTCTAACAAAGCTTTTACATCTCAGCTGAAACCCAGAGGCCTCCGACGTCTGAATGCTTAGCTGAAATCCTCGAGCAGAAATAATGAGCGAGGCGACGCAGCGGAGGAAGAGATGCACGACACTTGGAGGATTTGGAGAGATTAAACAGCTTCTGAATGCGGCAGTGCACTCTGAAGATTCCCAGAAACGGCGTTCAGGAGTCACTGTACGGCATATTGAGCTGTGAGCCTGACGGCCGTGGACAGCACTTTCATTCAGAGGCAGAATCCTTTCTTCAGCTAAGCAAAGAGTCATTGTAACTCCTGCTCCTGTTTAAACAGCTGCGAGTCAGCACACACTCCGCTCTCATTTGTCTTCTTTAACACTTCCTGCACATCTTCTCAGGAAAAGGACAGCAATCACATCGTTTTATAAAGTCTTCATTTAGCCATGAAGCTGTGTAGCTGCAAAGACACAAAATCTGCCACACATGATTGGGTGGTGTGAACTTTTAAATAATTTCCACATATACTTTTAAATATGTAGAAACCAAAACTGTATTAAACCTGTCCTGGCCTCCAGCAGGTATCGCTAGCACCTGCTGCAAGCCCTTGAATGTAGTGCATCGTCCTGTGGCGACATAATTGGAGAATCCTGGTTGCAAAAAAGAAGCAGAAGTGCCTTACACCTGCGTTCCATCTATAGACCAGCAGATGGCGATAGCTGTGGTTGCGGAAACAGTTCTGGATCTATAGAATAAAATTTGATTTATGTAGCACCAAATCACAGCCACAGCCCTGTCAAAGCGTTTGCTATTGTAACATAAACACCCTACAATAAAACAGAAAATACACCAACAATCAGGTGAGATAGCCCTTGGCAACAGTGGGAAGGCAAAACTCCCCTTTAACAGGAAAAAATGTCTAAAAACTGCTTTGTGACCTCTGGAAACACTTTCCTGCTGAGTTGATACGCTCAGTTCAGTGGTTTCACAGTTAGACACGCCCCTTTTTTCACATCTATTTTCTTGACAGCAAGATGGTGACGGCAGAAACGCTCATCTCCATGCTTCTAAACAGGATGTCAGATGACGTCACAGGAGATACACCCACCTTTTACACCGTCTGCAGTTGGGAAAAAAATCACGACTGTGACAGAGGAGGTTCACATCTGGCCTCCTGCTGCAGGTTTGGTCACAAAGAGACTCCAACAGGGCAGATGTTGGATGTTCAGCTGACTCCACATAGCTTTTTGGCTTTGATTTAAATGTAAAACATGATTTAGAGTAAAACAGAAAGTCAGATAGGCCAGTCTGGATTCTGGTATTCTCCGCTGCACACACTGTATTATCATGTCTTATCATGGCTTTGATTAACAGGAGTTCTGCCCCTTTTCTCATATCACAGCTCGACTGTCAGAAAACACAAAGTCAATTCAAGTTTGATGAAAGCTCAGAGAAAGAAAAAAACTATTGTTATCCACTGTGTGTGTGTGTGTATGTGTGTGTGTGTGTGTGTGCTGTCAGTGCAGCTGCTTGAACAGTATCTTGATACAGCAGAGTTGTGCTGCAGATCGACTGGGCACAAACTTGTTGAGTGGAGTCGGTCGATATTTCTTTAGCACAAACACAGAAAATGAAAGCACTTTTAAAGGCTGAGGCGACTGTTCTGCCACAGCAATCTACATCCAATGCCGGATTGACTGCTCCACCGGCTTTAGTATGTGGGTAATCAATGAGGGTAGGGGTTGGGATGTAATGATTAACTCTATATGGGGGTTCCTTAGTCTGCCTGCAGGATGACAGGAGACATGCAGAGGCTAGCGAGGACTAAAGATTCATACCTGCACATTAAACACATTACTATATGGTACAGTTTGGCTTCAGTCACATCAGGATAAACTCGCTTTTAGTCCAATCATAAATCACATGCCTTAATGGGTTTGTTTGGTTCTGGGGTAGCTCTGGAATATTTGCCCTTTAAGCAACTCCAAACTCTTTAGGAGAATCCCCTTCATAACACCTGCACAGAGGGACGAACGGTTTTATAAGTCACTAAGAGCCGAGCCTGAAGTATTTTAGATCTGAACCAGAGTTTGTTTGGAAGCAGTAGACATCAGCGATCACTGTGAGCAACAAAAACCAGAGCAGGGCATCACAGAGTGACTTCTTACAGGTCGTGGTGTTCCACAAGGCCCTGTCATCGATCCTCTATTAAGTCATGTTTATATTTTATCCTTGGTTGCCGCACCACAAAATGTTTCCTCCTTCATACCAACTGTTTGGGGTGAGAATGTTTTTAAAGCTCACTTGTAGGGATGGGAATTGATAAGAATTTAGCGATTATGATTCCCTATCAATTCTCATTGGATCACTGTAACCACCATCTTTAAGCAGCATATCAAAGACAAACATTCATGCAAATTAATTACACAACTGCATGGTCAAATGTTTGTGCATGTTAGATGTATCTCCCTTTTTTGGTATGATCAGCGTAGGGGTCACTACTCAAAAAAAGTATAGTAAAACAGTTATTACATAAATTACACTTTTCTTAAAAGTAACGCAGTACGTTACTTAATCACACCCAGGAGAAAGACTCTTATACTACCAGTGACTTTACTTTCATGCTACTCTGTAAAATGATCTGAAACACATCTTTTCATAATGCTATGGTGATTCTACTGTAGAAACATGAACATGTAGAAACGGAGGCTGCAGCCTTCACTTTGTTACCTGTTGAAGTTCAGCAGCTCACTTTATCGCGGTGCTGGTCTGGGGTCAGCATTCACTCTGCTTTAACATAGCTTTGGGTTCTTGGCTAGCTTAGCGTTAGCATGCTGTCTGTGCAGGTGCTTGTGAAGAGTCGAAGTTGTGTTAACAGTATGATGTAGTTCTTTCTGTCCTGGAGCAGTCTCCACTTCACCATCGCTCTCTCATGCTTTAATTGAATTAAAATAAAAGTAATGTCCATGTCCACGTTGGAGACTGTGCCACTGTTTTCCTCCGACACACGAACTGAAATCAGCTGATTCGAGAGAGCGTGTGCGAACCAATAAGCTGGATGATAGGCAGACGATTCTAAGGTATCTCGATTCCCATCCCTACTCACCTGTTTAAATTGTATTAAAGTTTAATGTTTGCATTATTAGGGGCGTGGCCTCTTTGACTGACAGGTAAATGGTGACACAGGTGGCTGTAGCAGCGCCCTACCATTTTGTCATGTGACCAACAACATGGCTGCTGTGAGGTTGTTGTACTAACACAGCGTTCAAGAAGGCTGAGCTCCGGTTTAGTTGATTAGTTACTAATATGGTATCTGTGATGATCCAAACAGTCTGTGGCTCACATGCTGTTACACTTTTCATTACCACTTTAGATCTGAGCCCCTGCATCATATCTTAAATTTCAGGGAACAAACTTAACATCATCTCTTTAACTCTTCATCTCTTTTAAAGCCACTTTCCAAAAACAAGATTTGAACTAAAGTTAAACCGTTTCTTTATTTGCGTCTTTTCAGAAAGTCATGTTTTTAATTACATCCAGTTTGTTCTATGTTTGACTCAGTGAAACCTATTCTTAAATTGATATTTCTGTCTGTCATCGGTGCACGGGTGTTCTCATCTCTAGTCTCACATCAGCTCATCTTTCTCACTAACAGCCTTTAATCCCAGCTGAAAACTCTCTCCTAATTTTGTCAGCTTCAGTTTACGTGTGTCTTCCCCCAGTTCTCTTCTTCTACTTTTCATTATTAACATTTCTATATTTTTATGCTAATTTTTATTACTTCAAATTCATTCAATTACATTTATTACTCTTATTGGGGGTTTTTTTTTGTTCTTAAATCAATTTTCTTTGATCATTTTTATGATCAAATGTAGATAATTTAGCACTCCACCCTCTCATCCAAATCAGGATCTGTAAGGACTCGTGTTCACTTTTAAGGTGGTAAAAGTGAACACGTTTAGGTCATTGTGTTTGTGTTTGTATGGATTTGAGTAAAAAGAAAGGAAACTGCTTCAGATTTATGGAGAAGGAAGTGATGATGATGTTCAAAGACTTTCTGATAAGATCATTTTAGTTTTTATGAGTGTTTTGGGGATGAACTGAATCTAAATGAGGCCATAGTTAAAAAAAAAGTCAGAGGTCACAGTGACACACATGGTGAGCACTGCTGCATGCTGGGTAACGGTATTTAACAGTAAGATGATGTCCGTGTGTCTGCCAGCTGTCAGGCAGCAGCATTAATGCATCTCTGGTGTCCTCGTGTTGACAAAAGCTAACTGATGACAGCGAAGCAGCATCAGCCATGTTGGAGGAAAAACACTGTTGACCCTGCTTAGATTGGATTTACCGCAAGGCTGGATCCAACCACTGGTAGACATGATGGATTATTGTAATGGCCACCCCGATGGCCTCTTTGTCATGTTTAAATGGCAATACATTTTAGCCGGAGGGGGCAGATTTAGCGACGTGAAGCTGAGGAGGCGAATGATGTGTTTGAGGTGTAAATAAAAACGTGTCACTGGTTCACTTTGTGCTGACGAGCTGCAGGTGGGAGGACGTGTCTGCCTCTCAGCTCCCTGCGGGTTATTGCTATTGATTGGCTTTCATTATGTGCATTAATCTGCAGCCATTAAAAGCCATTATTATATCTGGCTGGAGCGTCGCCAGCTTTGAGTTACACCGACATCACCGGCATTTTCTCATCCTCCATCTTTCCGGCTGTGACCGCAATAACTGGGTTTCATTCTTTGACAACACGATAACATGTTTATAAAATTCATCATGCAGTGCAGACAGAAAGTCCTGTTGTCCGCGTCTTTAACACCGACGCCTTAAAGGAGCCCGCAGAGCACACGAACCCGAGTTTCGGTTCGTTCCAGTTCAGGTGCTGAACCCTGGATTCATTCCCATCATTGTCTCTGCAGTTTTCACAGAGAGGGCCACATTAAGAAATATCACAGATATTTAGGAATAATCAATCATATATTATCAATGAGAGGTTATTTGTCAGGAAGCAGTGCTCTGAGATAAACGGTGGTGAGAAACTGTGCAGTTGCAGCTGCTGATAGAGAACCAGAGTGCTCTTTTTTGCCACCAGTGATTAAGTGTGTGATCTTTAAACTCGGAGGCCAGTCATTGCACTCTTATCACCAACCGGCTGTTCCCACGGAGACCCTGCTCAAAGCTTTCCCCTGCCACGCTGAAACCAGCTGACCAGTTTCCTCCTCCTGGATCCTGATTCATCACCAACAAACACTATGTGGCTTTCATGGCTTCTGCTTCCGCTTTCTCAGCCACCTGCTGACTATCCGACCAATCAATGAGCTCATATTCACCAAAGTCGAGTGAATATAAAACATAACACTAACGCATGATAAACTTGATAAATTCGCAAAGAAGAAGATAGAAGCTGTGACATCAGTAACTTAATGAGACAGCACCTTGCAGGTGTGCAGTGTTTCACTGTTTACGGTGAAACAGAACAAAGTGATATTTGAATCTACTTCACAAACACGCTGACATCTGAAGTTTTGTTGTTATTCCTGCTAACAATGCACCTAGTTTCATACTTACAGTTTCTCTGTGCTATTGTAGCGTCTTTACTTTACAGTGTAAATCACCTTCAGGCGACTGCTGCAGTGATTTGGTGCTGTACAAACAAAAGTGCATTTAACCTCTTTCAAACTGAGCATCTGCTGTCACACATCATCGTCTGTTTTATATTTGATTAACGTCTGTGAGGATGTTCTTTCAATTATCAAACTTCTCATAGAGGAGAAATGTATATTTTTCATAACGAAATTGAGATGAGAGCTTTTGCAGGGAAGAACGATGAATGACATCACTTCCTCTTGGTGAGGTCACCTGAGGGTACAGTACTGTATTTGGTGAACTGATGTGAGTTAGCATAAATCTTAAAGTGTTTGAATTAAAACCTGTATTTCCTTTAATACCTGATGTCCACATTTGCCATAAAGACACAAGTTTGTGTTGTTTACTGAAAGTGATCCGAGCAGACTCGACTGTCTCAAAGCAAAGCAGGCGACATGTCACAGTTGCAGTTATTTTACTTGCACTTCACAGCCGTAAAGACACTCGAGTTCTTCCCTCCACTGACTGAAAACTCTGATTTAAATGTTTGTGAGGTTTGGTCTCCTCAGATTCCTTCGGTTTGACGAGTTGGTTCTCCTTGTGAGGCCTCCCTGAAGCTCAGGGAATCTCCTCTCCAAACACTCGCTCCTCCCTCCCCTCTCCACCGACCGGGTCGCAGGTTAATGACTTTGTGTTTGTCATCCAACAGTCTCTCTGATAACAGGCCCGGCTCACCCTCCCTCCTCCCTCCTGCCATGTTTCCACGCTCAGAAGACGCGGTGTAGCAACAGGAAGTGAGGAATGTGACGTGGCGCCCGGGGCTTTGTGGGAGAGAACGGACTGAGAAGCACTAATATTTATTCATGATGGAGAGAAAGTCCGGGTTTGTTGGCACAAGCTACTTCATTTACATTCTCTTATAGACTGTTTGCCCCAGTGTGGGAGCTCTGTCTGTCTCCCAGCAGATGAACCTGTCCTGCTCACTCCTCCTTCCTGTCACGCTCTCATGTTGCCTCAACAGAAAACTCTTCAGAGCTCCTCACAGGAGCGGCTCCCTGCTTTCATGACGGGTTAGTCACATAGAAAAGATGTGAACACAAACATGAAACGACCGGAAAAGAAAGCCCGTGAAGATACAGCTCACCCAGACACGAATTCAGCCATCTGAGGGATTCCCACACAGCTCAGACAGAGCTGGAAGGATGAGGTGTGGTGCAGAAAATAAGAGAGCAGAGCTTCTGCTGTACAACGTAGGTTCAGCCTTCTGTGGCCCCCACTGGGTGATGGAGCCCACATTAAAGATGGACTGGGCCGCAGTCAGGGGCCGAGCTCCTGGCAGTTTAATACCTGCTTGCTAAGATTGTCTTTAGATACGAGTAAATAGAATAAGGATGTTTTAGAGCTGCCTGGAGACCAGTGTCTCCCCTGACCTCAGGAACGTCCCTGCAGGTGTTTTCCGGGTCATTTTCTTGAATGGGCTTAGAAGAACAATGAAAATCTCTAAAACTGCACATGTAGGCAGACTCTGTTCCCTCTGGTCTGGTGCTTTGACCAAACAGAAAGCCTGAAAAATGAAGCCATGCAGAAACCAGTTGGTGATGTGGCTGTGTTCATCTGTGGTGTTCAGGCTGTGGTGAAACCGCCCTGTTGCTTCCTACAGACAGAATTCAGAAGCTCATCTGGAGCCTGAAGGCTTCATTACTGACCCAGAGCACCTTTCAGAGCTGACCAGCGTCTAAAGTGGGAATAAAAAACACACTTATTGTGTCTAATAAAAAAACAAGTGAGTGTTTATTCGGGCCGCCGTGTTAAATCTCCGTCACGTTTGCACGGCAGGCTGCAGGTCTGAGAGGGGCTTTAGATAAAGCGGGCGGAGAGGGGGATAAACGAGGTGATGTGCAGGCAGCAGGCAGCGATGTGAAGAGTTGATTTGAGCGCTGTCTCCGGTGACAGACTGCTGTCTCCTCGGCGGTGAGCTTTAAATGGTTTCTCTGTCAGGCAGAATGGAGGGGATAAACTGCACTCTCCAATCCCCAGACCCATTTAGGGAGCAGATGAAAAGGCAGGAGGACAGCCTCTACATGTTCCCCCACTTTTATTCAGCGCCGGCGGGCTGATAAACAAAACAGCAAATATCCACTGCATTTTTTGACAGCCACTTTTCAGCTGCCACTCCACATAAAGATGCCGCCGCCACCGCCACTGTCAATCACAGGAGGCCTGGCGTGACGGCGGCTGCTTCGCATCTCCTCGCGCTCCGATCACACCCTGACAGCACGTTAATCTGAATCAGCAGCTGGAAATAATTATGGGAACAGTAGTCATTATTTAGAACATGATTAAAGGTTTCCGTGTCTATTGACTCGGGCCTCTGTGATTTATGCATTTGTTTAGTCAATAGTGTAGTTGAAATGATGTCATTAATTATGTATGGGGAGTCCAGGGGCCTCCTCCTCCTCCTCGTCCTCCTCCTCCTGTGCTGCTCACATCCTGACAGATGTAAGAACAGGAATCATCAGAGTTTGGGGAATTGCACAGTCCCACAATCCATCTCCAGCTCCATCTCTACACTCTTTATCTCCTTTTTATAGTCTCCCTCCTGCCTCCCACCCCTACCCTCCCCCCTTCTTAGCTGCAGGTTTTCAGTCTGCTTCATTGTCAGCGTGAACAGAAACGTACCAAACATGCTAGTAAAGGTTTGTTAAGAAGGTAAAATGTTCATCAGATGGTCATAAATGCTGTGAAAGATGGACGTCACCCTCTTGTTTTGCACTTGGTGTTTTGGGGAAAATGCAGGTCAGGATGATTCAGTCAGACTCGTGTTGTGTCTTTAAAATGAAACTAAAATCAGCTCCTCTGTGTTCATATCCACACGTCCTTTAAGTGTTGTGCAGCAGTTATTTCAAGGATTTATCATGAATGCTCTTTAAAGTGTAATGTCCACGTTAACACACAGAAACAGGAAGCGGCGCCTCTGACTGTACGGCTGCATTGCTCAGCGAGGGCCCGGGGGAAGGAGACTTAAACCCTCTGTGTGATGTCCGTCACAGCGCTGATAGATTGGAAGTGTGACATTAAAATGGAAATTACTCAGGGGAGACCTGACAGGGGAACGGGGGGCGACCTTTGACCTCTGGCTAAGACCACAGAGTGAAATCCCTCAGAGAGCCGGACTGACAGGATGGATGGAGAGGCGCTGAAGAGTGACGGGTGTGATTTTAATGACACTTCTCTGCTTCATACCTGCCTGTAGTCTTAAATCAGGGCCCAGAGCACCGCATGCTGCAGCCTGAGCCTTTTTTATTTGAAGGGTCCCATTAAGGCTCATAAATACTGCGCTCAGCCACGTCCCCCCAAACACCACCACCATTAAAGACATGCGTTTATTTTGGTACATGGCTAAAAATGTATTAGAGACCGTAAAATTAAATTAGAGCCTGCGATGTGACTGTGGCTTACATTTAAGGAACCTGGAATTCAGACTGAAAAACATTATTTTTATTGTTATCTGATAACCTGCTGATATTTGTTATTATAATTTAAATAATTTCCACAGTTTGTTTTACATCATCAAACCTCCACATTTTCTGTAAATTAATCACATTAATCTGACTATGAACTTTTCTTCTTTCCACTTCAGGACAACTTATGTCAACCAATCAGATGTCCCTCTTTTTCCTCGCTTGGCTCCACCCTTCGCTTATTCAGTAACCAACAGGTGGCGCTGCAGTGTTTACATCTATGCTTTTTAGGGCTCATCAGAAGTACTGAAACACCAAAAAAACACAAGAGGTCACATCAGGCAGCCACAGCCAGTTACAGTAGATCAAACTCTCATATTTGAAGGTGTGTCCCTGAGGAATATTCATATTATCCCTTGAAAACAAGTAAATTATCAAAATACTTTATACAATCATTTATACAAGCAACTAACTCAACATTTTTAACTTTAACATGTTTTTTATTTCCACGTGTGGTGTCTTCATCATTGACAACATCAGTAATAATTACTGAACCAATCGAAATAAAGCGTGGGCTACATGAGGGATCCGCCGCCAACCATGCCAACCAACACGCTCAGCTCAGACGTTCAATAACTGACGGGTGATGTTACAGTCACTACATCCATATTTGGAGATGTTTGTTAATATTGATTGAAAATGATTAAATTGATTAAACAATGATCAGAACTGTTTATAGTTATTGTTGCTATATTTGCTACAATAGGTTGTGTTGTAGTTACAGGACAGTCGGGATCATCACATGTAATTTCCCTTTGTGATATCTTTATCATGACCTCAACAGTAATCACCACGATATAAAGAAGTAAAGGTCATGTGAGCTCGTCTGTGCTCAGTGGAGACCTCCTGTCTTCTACGCCATCATTTCTGGCTGTCAGCGTCAGCACTACAGAAGGGGGAGGGAGACCTCGGCGTGTAATGTTGATATTTCACAAACAAAATGATGTTTTCACATTGTGAGAGATTGCTGGTTCCAGTCACTGCTCCCCCCTCATGCCTGACTGTGGATATTAATGCGCTCCAGTAACTGTTAATTTCACTTTGGAGAAGTGATTTATGGGTAGATGGCGAGCGGCGGCAGAATCTAATTGAGATCAGAATGGCTGTTTCTCACAGAGCTGCGCCTGCACCTTCCAGATGGGGAGCCATGATTAATGCATAATGAGCAAATAATCCATGAAATTAATAAAAAACTATTCTTCAGCTCTTCATGGAGAGGAGAATAAATACAAATAGGAATCAAAGTGTTTGTGTCATTTCTCTCTCCTCGGCACACTTGAAGGGAGAGCAGCACAATCAATGGAGAGGAGCAGCATAATCAATCTGAGATCGGACTGTTTGTCTGTACGAAACAATAAGGAGAGAGGAGGAGGAGGTTTCTGCACCATTAAGGTCTTCATCCGACTGTCTGCAGCCCTCACAGCATATGACAGGAAGGGGCAGGAATCTGAACAGGAAGCAGGTTTAAAAGGCTCTCGGATCAATAACGGGGGGACATCAGCTCAGCCTAGACTCTGCTGTCCCCCTGCCTGAGGAAACCTGCCGCTGATGACCGTTTTTGTCATTAACCAATGAATCACTCTGTCCATAAAACAGCAGAAAATCAGGGTTTGTGCAGAGTTCACCTGCATAAAACTGAGACTGAATAAAATAAAAATACACCTGCCGTACATTTACAGTAAACTATTAAATATTTAATATTTAGTATTGTCCGTGGCATGCAGGACCAGAGCCTCTGGACTAAGAACAATATCTGGACCTGGAATAGTTTGGGATTTTTTCACAATCACATCAAGACGATTTTTCACAGTTTTTCCTCATTTCAGTGTGTCATTGAAGTGTGTTTATAAAAATGTGACACCAAATGTTCAGTTTCACAGATTCTTTCCCCAGATTCCTGGATTCAGATCATACACCGGCTAATTTTCATGCAAATCTGCCTGAACTTTTAAAGTATTCCAGCTAATGAACGGCCAAACACTCACATGGCTTCAAAGGTAGTAAACACAGACCCAGGAAAAATGGCTGACAGGGTGGAGCATCCTCCTGAAACACAGTCTTATTGATTACGCGGTGTTTAATGTCTACAGACAACCCACAGTCACACACAACAAAATGCATGACCAGCCTTTCTGTATATAGTGTAAAAGATGATATTAGGTTCTGTAAAACAGTAAAACTTCTTCTGTGCAGCATCCCTCTCTCTGGATGGGATCCCAGTTTATTCTTCTCAGTGATCCTTTCATTTCTATGTCCCAAGGACATCAGAGCGACTGTATCTACAATCTGTGGATAACCAAGCTGCACATCGCTCAGCTGACCCGGGTCCCAGTCCTCAGGCTCAGCTGGAGAGGCTGGTCATTGTAAGAGGGAGGCAGGAATACACCAACCTTGAATTTGTTTGTTTGTGTTGGACTCGAAGCAGATAAATGCCAAACTTCACTTTCCATTCTGAAGTCCCAAACAAGAAACCAGACCTATGAAAAAGTCAAACCCCAAACTCCAACATTCAGGAGCTGCGGGAAATATTTTTTAACTTTGCTAAAAAAAAAAAAAGAAGACACAAAAAGACACAAAAAAAGACATCGGTTAATTTTCTTTTAATCAACTTCCTCGAGCTTGTTTGTCTTCCAGTTGGAGGAATAAGTGAAGCAAATGAACTGAATGATGAAAAGTGCCTTCATACATGCTCTAACTTTGCATACAAATAATTTGCAGCAAGAAGCAGAAAACGCTCCACCTGAAACTAGCTCCATAATTAATTTTCTCATCTTCCGGCCAGTGAGGATTTATATCCCTGAACGAAGCTCTTGGTTTTGAACTCGGGCATAAAAAAGATGTCAGCATGACTCTGAGATTTTAGTTTTTCCCTTTCCTGACGTTTATTGGATGACATGATTGAGCGGCAGAATAGAAACTGCTCCCTTTAAGCACGTGAAACTGCTCGGAACCCCTCGATCAGCAATAAATGGATAAACGTGATTTAGAGTCATCATTAGAATATCTCAGAGCTGGACGTTAGCCATCTAAGTGTGCTCGAGAAGACGGATACAGCGAGAAAAGGGAAGATGGTGAAAGAAGTGGCCCGTTTATCGATTGACAAAACTATTGAGCTTAAAACAGCAGCTGCTTCTCCGTCAGAAAGGATCCATAACACTAAATGCTGACACCTTTCTGCAGAATATCCTCCATTGATTTTTACATAAGAATCCATCTTTCTGCATTAGAACACAGCACGGTGCTCGTTCAGAACAAAGACCAATCAGGCGCATTTATCATTATCTGATTTATGGTCATCATCGAGCTGCGGCCTGTCAGACGTGGCTGTGGGGTTAAAGTGCCTCTCTGGTAATGAACTATGTCTTTAATCCTGAGCTGATGGAGGGCCGGGTATTACATCACTGTATTTATTTGCCCAGCAGGACTCCCGCTGGCTCATGTGACCTGCTCATGCTTCACATAAGCTGAAACTGGCTCAAAGTCACGTGACAAGTGTAGCTCAGGCCAGTCAGCCTCAGCTTCAGCAGTTGTGTGGAAATATGGTTCATATGCCACTAAATTAAATCTGAATCAGCTTCTTTGGCGCTCCTAATGCTGTTTCAGGGAAAGCAGTGGGAAATGCCCTGCAGTCTCGTAATCCTTGCTCTCATTCTCTGTCACTCCTTTCATTTATCACAATATCAGGACATATTGCAGAAACAGAAGATTTATTTAGAGTTAAACATTAAAAGGCTGCAGATTCTTGTGCAGGTGAACTGTACTTTTCTAAAGTATCTGAATATGTGACATGGTGTCAGCATCATAAAAATACTAAAGATGACCTTCAGTCCCACACAGAGAAAATGAAGTGTTGTAGTTTAATCAGCACAAGACATACTGTATATATTAATAATAAACTTAAATGGTGGAATTTTATGTTAAAGAACATGAGTCCACAAGTTTAATGAGTCTCTAAAGGTCTGACCTGAAGCATTTTACATCCAAAACAGAGTTTGTCTGGATGCCGTAACCATCCGAGATCACTATGAGTGTTTCCTCACTTGCCTTGGTGTTCCACAGGGCTCTATTATCGATCCTCTACTTTTTATCAATGTTCAAATTATATTTGTGGTCACACAGGTGGCTGTAGCTGCTAGCTGTCTGCTACCTTCACCTGAATTGGACCTCTGGACTCTGTTTGTGCTGTTGGAGCCTTATTAATGACAGCATCTCACCAATAATATGGCTGCTGTGAGGTTATAGGCTATACTAAGAGACTGTACAGTTTTGGTGCACAATGAAATTCTAGGATTTTGATTGGATGTTCCTGTTAAACTTTCTGTCATCCAGGGCAGAAACTAAGAGCTGTTTAAATCTCTCAGAGTCCCCAGTGATCTCTATCCTTAGTCCGGTGCTCCCTTCCTCTGAAGCCTTGATTTGAAATGCTTCCTATTTGTGCACAAAGACATGCTGCATGTAGTCCAGGCCTTGAGTTCTTAATTCTCCTTAACTGTGCCTTCGATTTTTTTCAACTAGCACATGATTTTAAATACATAAAGAATCAGTATCTATAAGTTACTCATACCTGTACCAAACAGCACCTGTATCTTTTACAGATACAAAGATTCTGGCTCTCACTATCACAGGATTGATTAGGTTATTGTACAGCCAAACAGCACTACAGCAGTGAAACACTCTATGTCACTGTGCACTCTGCTCCATCAGCTGTGACAGGTTTAATACATATCATGGTTCATATCATTCATCTATAATGCTGCACTGCTGAGGCTTCAACTCCTCCACATCTGTCCTAAATGCAGGAAATATTTAAAATGTGAAATTCCACGGAATAAATAAGGTACTACACACACTTCAAACAGAATTGATGCCAGTTTTTCCGACATTCAGCTGCTCTTTGACACGAGGTCACCACAGCAGGTGGAGTTTTTATTATGGATGTTCTTCCTGAAGCAACCTTAAAGGGATTAGCGTCTCTTCCTGGGACTGACTCACCACTGCAGCATGAAGCAGAATGAAATCCAAACTGTTCTCAAACTAAAGCGCTTCACTCGTTCGTTGAGCTCTTAAAGCTTCATGAATCGATGTTTTTGTTCTTATGAATGTTTCTTATTTTCAAGTCACTCATAAAAGGGATTTTAATCTCACTGAGATGGCCTGAATAAGTTTAGTTTTTGGGTTTTAACTGATATAAAACAAGAAGAGTCCATTTCCTTCACAGCATCTGTGGAAAAACAAATGAGCAGTCCATAAAAGTCATGGACAGGAGACAGAGTCGGGCCTCTTTATAGAAGGAATGATTGGTAAGAAGCTCATCAGTGATGTATAAATATGCTTATCTTCTTCAATAAATGAATCTAGTCCACTCAGGGTCCTGCAGGCCCCCCTCTTGAAGCTGGATCCGCAATGAAATAAAGTCCCACGGGAGGGCGGCGATTTCAATTTACTTAGAGAGTGTCTGGGCGCTTCTCTCTCAATAAATACCTGCGGATTGGATTGGACACACTTAGAGTCATTGGCTGTAAATGAGAGACTCTGTGAGGTCACCAGACTTTATAGAGTCACTATAATCGGTGGGGAACACGTGAAGAGCGGCTCTCAGCTTCAGCATTTCCACCATACTGAATTATTCAGGCTGGACGACGGCTCAGGAATCACTGGAAGAAGAGTGAGCATCAGCACGCCAGTGTGCACCGGAAACATCTCCTTACATCAGTGTCTTCATTTGTGAGCACAGAGGGCTTCGAACCATTGATCATTTCCTAAAGAGACTTTCAAGTGGAATATTTTCCACTTCTGTGCAGTTTTTATGAGACTCACATGAACAAAAACAAAGAAACGATGTCACTGGACCCATGCGTCTAATACTGTACTGAAAAATGACTTTAGCCCTTTAAAACCTGAACCATGAAATAACTGCCACAAATCTTTAATTTTTGGATAATGGAGTGTTTGTTGAACCTTGAGACAAAATATACAAAAATATATATCAAATTTTAATCTGCATATTAGGGTTTTAATTTGAACCACATTTGCTACATAAGCAATATTTTGGCAATTTAGTCATTAAAAATGTGTCACGCAATTTATATAATCTTTTGAGGGTAAAAAAAAGTCACGCTGATGATGTAGAAGTCTCACAAACTCACAAAAATATAAATATCAAATATGATACGCTTGGCTTTAAGGGTTCTTGAGTCTTGAACACTCATCTCTTTGTCGTCACAGCTTAAAACGCTGCTGTATTAGAAACATGAACTCAACACTACGGTTTTAGCAGGTTTACAGTGCCTCCTCTTTCATGCTGAGTTTAAGATTCTTTTACTGACTTTTAAAATTTTCTATGGTTTGACGTGCAGCTATTTAAAAAGCTGCTAGTCAAACCATGCGACCTCAAAACAGCAGAAGTCTTTTTTAATCATAGAGGGGACTGGATTTTTGCTATTGCAGCTCCTGTCCTGGAATAAGCTGCTGCTCCATATTTTTTAGTAAATGTAAAAAAAAAAATTAGCTTGTTTCACTGTATTTATTTTATTGATTTACTGTTTATCTTCTTTTGTTTTTTTAAACCAGCTTTGCTCTTATTAAAAATTGCCATAAAAATAAAATTAACAATGACATTATTTCCAGGTTTCAGAAGTTCTAGTTTATCAGTTTCACTGTTCCTGTCCATCAGGGGGCGACTCCTCTGAAGTCTGATTAGATAAAAGTCTGTGAGAAAAGTCCTGTTCGGCTGATCTGAGCTCAATAAACTGTGTTTATGTCGCTGTTTTCAGGCCCGACTGAATAAAAGACAAAGTTTATTTTGGACTCCCTGTGAGAGTTCGATGACATCTGATAAAAATATCAAAGTAGTAATGGTAAAAACCCATCCTGCAGTTCTGGGCAGAAGCTCAACTGATGTGGTCACGGGGAGATGTAACCAGCTGATAACATAAATAAATAAAACGAGCAGGATTTTTTTTTCTGCTTCACTTTAATAAATCATAAAATGGTTTGTATTAACAGTTTCACTCTTTGCTGTGTTTCGGGCCTGAGGTGTGTTTGGACTTGTGGGCTGACCCCGACACCCCGACACCCCGACACTGACTCCTATTGTCTCTTTGTTCTTTTGACCCCCCTTAGCTCCTCCCTCCGCCCTCTGACACCCCCCACAGGGGCCCCTTTGTAATCCCATAAAGTGGAAAAAATCCTCATTTGTAACAATTTGTCTCCCAGCAGGGTGTGGTGTTAAAGCGTGCCTTTAACCAGCAGTTACCCATCATGCACCACTCCTACCACTACAGCTGCAGCTCTTTGGGCTCCTGAAACACAAAGAGAGGGTGAAGGCCCCCACCCCACCCATCCACTGCTGTTACTTAAATAATTTCCCCCAGGGATCAATAAAGTATTCTGATTCTGATTCTTACCTCTTTATGGAATTAAAATAGACGTTTTATGAAGTTTACCTTTCGTACACGTTGAAATCTTTGCAGGAAACCGCCTTACAGAGAATCTGTCTTTGCTCACCATTTTAGTGATGAAGGCTAAAAATATTATATTTTATATTCTGGACATTTATACGGTTTGAAGGATCACATCTAAAAATGTATTATATTATGTAATCACAATTAAGAAAAAGTAAATGTTATTGTTTATTGAGCTAACACCAAAGAAATAATACTAATACTACTACTATTAATAATAGCAATAATAATAATTTTATTTATGAAGCATTTCTCCTGCTCTGACAGGGTGAGCTTGAAGGCAGCGAGACATAAAGATGATTTGAGCTTCAGATTGCTGCAGCACAGACGAGCCTGTCGGTGCTGCTCTGCTGCTCTGAACTCAGAGCAGAAAAAAAAGGTTAAAAGTCACAAAGAATAAAGACGGATATATCAAGTGCACGGGGCAGGACTGCATTTGGAGGATTAGAAATTGGATTAGGGCATCATCTTAAGGACAGATGAGGAATTTATAATTTAATGATAAACAAATTCTAATGATAATGGCCCAGATGGAGATTCTTAAAGGAAACCATCATAGAATTAAATACTTAAAGATCGATCCATTTTCCTTTCAGAGGAGCCGCCATCAAACGGGGTTATCCTCCACACACACGCACACACACAAACACACAGTAACAGGTCTGTGAAGCAGGGCTGCAGCTGAATTACAATCACATCTCTCTCCTGTTTAGAAATCCTGAGTTTCTTTTTAAAACCTGCGCTGAGCACGTCGGTATGACTGCACTCACAGGCCGTGGTTTCTGTTTATTATCATACATATTTGATATTTTTAAACCAGGTGACCCAATTATGAATACATACACTGTTTACATATTAGAGGGCGATTATCTGGACTTTTTGCCCCAAAGACTCACTACAGAAACAAAATGTGGATTGATTCGCTGACAAAAATGGGTCCAACAAATTTACTGTTTCCTGTATTTATTTTAATGACATACATGATCAGGCATTTTAATTAGTTTAAGTTTGGAAAAGCAGGTTTGAAGGCAGCAAATGCGTGAAATGTTAAAGCTCCTTTTAGATCCAAAAACACTCTACATCAGTGCCGTGACTTTTACAGACAGCCTCCCTGCTCACTCTGAGTCTGTGGAAGGCTCTCGGTCCACTGTTTACCTCAGCTGTCAATGCTGAGTGAAAAGCAGCCACGTCTGTTTACTCTGGAGGAGGCTGTAAAAGTTTGTGAAAGGAGTCAGATATGCTCACTTCTCAGCCATACTGAGGAGAGCTGTTATAGGCTGAACTTTTCTGTTGGGAAGTATTACTATTAGCTGCTGTTAGCCACTATTAGCTGCTGTTAGCCACTATTAGCTGCTGTTAGCCACTATTAGCTGCTGTTAGCCACTATTAGCTGCTGTTAACGTTTTGCATAATGTCAATGAATCTTTGGGGAAAATGTAAAGAAACACTGCAAAATATTGGGCAATGTTTGAGCTAAATATTTATATCTACATGTAAACAGGCATTCACATTGACATGGACAGAAGTTTATGTTTAATGAAAAGAGTGTAGCTCGCTGTTCTGTGAGGAACCGCCGACCGGACACGGACAGACTCTTCTCTGAGCTGCTGTTACCGGGCAGACTTATTGAGTGAGTTTCCACACATGTACATGTTTCTGTCTCTGTGTTTATTGACTCTGAAGAATATTTTTTAGTGTAAGCAAGCGGCTGAAGAGAGAAGAGAGTTGGGTGGCACAGTGGTGCTGTGGTTAGAAATCTGTGACAGTAAGAAGGGTCTGGGGTTAAATCTGCTGAGTCTCCTCTGAAGAGGAGGCGAGGGGGAGATGTTTTCAGTCAAAGTTAGACATCCAGGGACAGCGTTTGGTTTTATTCGACTCTCAGTGCTCTTTTAGAAACCAAAGATCAGTGAGTCTTTTGAGTCAATTATCAGGAAACGTTAGAAAAGAGCCAG